>NC_091240.1:13072489-13294989 GCF_040958095.1 Procambarus clarkii | reverse complement strand
TGGCATAGTAAAGGCACGAAGGAGGGAAATGCCAGTGTTTGACGGTAGACTTGCAGTTGGTGAGTGCCAGCTACGGAAATGTGATCAAATACTCTCGGTTCGGTGGAAAGACAAGAGAGAAGTGAACATGCTGACAACCGTTCATGAGGGTACAATGGTGAACAGTGGCAAGGTGAACCGTGTAACGAAAGAACCAGTATATAAGCCAGATTGTGTTCTTGACAATAATATCAACATGCGTTTGATTGATAAGGCTGACATGATGGCTGGTACTATTGAGTGTGTGTGGAAAACATTGAAATGGACGAAAAAAGTGTTTTTCCATCTTGTTGACATGAGCATGTTGAACTACTATAATATGTATCTGGTGAAAACTGGACGTAAACCTAGTTTCCGTGCATTTGCTTTTACACTCGCGACACAGTTATTAGCAAAGTTTGGTAAAGATGTCCCTGGCATACAAAGACCAATCATGAACCCAGTGTTGCAGCATGCTGCTACACCCAGGCTCGCTCACATGGAGGCCTTTCAGCAACACAGACTAAAACATTTGCCACCAGCTGGAAAGCGTGCAATAGGCCAACGTGAATGCCTAGTATGTAAAACAACAAAATGGAGAGAACAGAAACGTAAAGTGGTGCAAACATGGTGTGAAGTGTGTGCAGTTCCATTGTGTGCTGTCGACTGCTTCAACGACTACCTCTCACTCCAAGAATTCTAAATGGGCAATAATAGTGCAAAAACCTGTACATAGTGCGTGCTCGTGTGGACATATAATAATGAGCATTGTGATTACATAATATAATGGCGTAATGGAAAACATTTGTGTGCGCATGTGTATACTCGATGTATGCAACATTTATTGACAATGACTGTGATGTAACATTATGTGCAACACAATTAGTGACTAATATTGCTAATAAAATAGGCCTAGACACTGTAAATAATGACACAAAAATAAATTCGTGGCAACTCTGGCTGCTTGAAGACCGCGCGCGACGCCTCTGGGACGCACCATGCATGAGCGATCATGCAGGGTGTGACGTCATCGCCCATCTTGTCAGCTCAATTACGTCGTCGGTAAGTACAATTTAATTTTTCAGTCAGCCTTCAGCCAGCCAGCCTGCGGACTATTCCCGTGCCTACGACGTTCGTTAGTTTGCTGCTCTTGCTGCCGTCTTTGGCAACATGTCTTGGGCTGACATTCGGGCACGGGTTTTTTGGCGCATTACCTAGTTAATGTTCCTGTTCCTCGTCGGGCCTGTGTCGCTTTGGGTCGGCAGTTGCAGCCAGTTGCCTCAGCTTTGCGTTGAGGAGCAAGCAATGACTGCCTCCCAGGTAAGTCCCTCTTGTTTTTGTCTTTTGGTAAGTAGCTCCGGGGAGCTGATAGAGCTCCCCCCAGAAAGCCAGCGTTGAATGTAATGAAACACCATTTTCTGGGTAAGACCTGGAGGCTCCCCGGCAACCCTCCTCCCCCTGTTCGGCGGTTTTTCTCATGTTTTTTATATATAGCCTCAGAACTGGGGTCGTGGGTAGCCGGTGCAAGGGGTCTGCGGTTTCTCCTTCGCCCTCCTAGGGAGGGGGAGCTGCGCAGACGGCGACGCAGCAATGTGGTGATGTTATACTCATTTGCTCGTTTTTGTTTAGGGAGTTTTGTTCATTAGTTCGGCTCTTAGTAGCAATTTCTTCACCAGAATAGGGGTTTGTTTTGGGATGCTTACCTTTCTAAGTGCCTGACCCAGTCAATGGCATACATAGAATGCTTCCAACTACTGTATATGAGTGGTTTCTATAGGCCATTGCTCCTCGTGCCTCTCTGAGGGGGCCAGGTTCTGGCTCATGGTCCCCGGTAGACCTAAGAATTCCATTAACACTGACTGATGCCAAAAGTCTAATATTAACATATCAGCCTGGGATAGCTCCGGGGAGCCTCCGGGGTCTCACCCAGAAAATGGGGTTTCATTACATTCAACGCTGGTTTTTTTCGGTGCACCTCTGTGGTGTCATATTTGAATGCAGTGTAGTGGTTAAAGAACTCTAAGTTTCCCATAGTCTCCTCTCCTGAAATCAGATGTTTCATCTGCTTCATTTTCCTCATTCTCTTCTAGATTATAATGCATTGCATACCTGTACTTTATTTCCAAAAGGACATGGTCACTGTTGCCCAAGGGAAGAAGGTACTCACCTTCTTCAAACTTGACATTCAGAAGGTACTGAATGTCAAACTTGACATTCAGAAGGTACTGGATGTCAAGTTTGGTGTTGCCCAGTTGCTAGCAACAGGGAGCCACAGAGAATCCAATGGAAATGCATTTCATTACATTCATTGATGGTTTTTGTGTCCAGAACAGTACTAGTGCCAATGCCGTAATTCCATGCCAGTTTCTTGCTTGCCACACAATAATCTAGTTTCTCCAATAACTTTGCAATTTTTATCCATGGTAAGGAAGTTCCTCTTTCTTTACCTTCTATACCCTTGCCATTATTGTGTGATGACATGGGTTCAAATCAGAAATGAGAATACAGCTTATCCAAAGAGAAGTACAGTAAGTGAAAATGTAAGAGTAATCATAGATGACTGTAGCCCTACAATTTGACTTCTAAGAATTTTTAAGATCTGAATTGACCCAGTCCCACTGTAGTACAGTATTAAGCATGTGACCGAATTCATATCCCACTAAAATAATTGATCTATATTTCAGCCTAGAGATGTAAACTGCTGCCATGTAGCTCAAAACATTGCAGAAAGAATTACTAAAGAGATTTCATGCGACTTCTCGATGCCCCAGCTTGTGTTACTTACAAGAGTGTATGTTCCTACGTTACGTAGACACTACCATCATTATGTATTTGCACTGAACATTATCAAAGACCAATGGAAACAAGTAAGTTTTATGATTATTGTTTATGATATGAAATATTTATCTCTATAATAAGCACTGATTCTTTAGAGCTGCTAATATCAATCGGGCCTCTGATGACCTTTGATGGTCAGCTTAACACATTGGTGAAGAAAGCATAGATCAATCTTCACCAAGCTAAACTACACATTAAGGTGTAAGCATATCAATTGATAGTTTGCCATAGAGCTCTTGCCCCATCCTCCTACAATCACCACCAAGTGGCTTACCAAGTCACAGGATCACTTCCCAGCTAAACCCTCACTCCCGAGCTTGATTCATTATACATATAGTACAGTCATGCACCTGTGCTGGAGCTGAGATATCAGCTTTTCCTTAATTAAGGTAAGTGGTTTTGGACTTTTTTGGGACATCTCTTCCATGCAGGGACCCATGTTGCTTGTGCGAATTTGAGGGTTGTTCATCATCTGTGCCACCTGGTGACGTTCATACGTTCTGCCTCTGACATGCTGCCTGTTGGGTCGGTGACACTTTCGACCCCGAGTTGTGTGGGACTTGTTCCCCACATGTGACTCTCTTTTTCCCATTTTCCTCTTGAAGTTCAGAGGTTTCAGGCAGCGTCCATTTTGCTTTTGAGGTTTTCTGTGTTACAGCAGTTAAGGTTCTGTGGCTAGATGAATGGCCTGGATTTTCCCCACTTGGTGTTACAGACTCTGATTTGGAGGTGTTGGTTAATTCAACTATGATTCTGTCTGCATCGCCTCTTCCTTTCCCTGTGGGCTGGTTTTGCCCTTTTCCTTCTCATCCTGCTACTGGCTCTGAAATGTCTGAGGGTCCCGGAGTCTGGGCATAGTTTAGCTCGGGATGTGGTTTGTGCTGATTCAGGGTTTGCCCCGTCCGACTTGGTCATGGAGGCAGTTAAGTCTCTTGCTCATGCCGAGGCTTCTGGGTCTTTCCTGCTGGCCTCCTCTTTTGAAGTCTCCAACGAAATCTGCTTTTCTATCAAGAGTGGTGGGCATGAACGAGGACTCTACCCTGGGGCCCTCTGCGGTTCCATGAGCTCAGGGAGAGTTGGAGTAGGGCCCTTGGCCCCCTGTTTATCCATTGTGATCCTTAGTGCCTTCTGCAGAGGGTGTTTTGTTCTAGGGTGTGGGGTTTTCTTATCCCCCCTCCCTGTTTTTTCTGTTCACCCTGAGGCAAGGGTGAACAACCCTTGCCTCAGGGTGATGATCACCTGTATTGCCTCCATCATGCTGCCTGTTGGGTTGGTGACACCTTCAACCCGAAGTCTTGCGATATGTACTCCCTCTCATGCTCCAATTTACCCATTCTTCTTTGGAAGGTCTTATAGGTCAGGCAGGGTGCGAGTTGCATTGTAGGTATAGATTGGTTGCCTGCTCAGCTGCCCTGGGGTTGACCCCATGCCTTCCCCCCGGGTCAAGCCTGGCCTTGGGCCGGGCTACGGGAGTAGAAGAACTCCCAGAACCTCATCAAGCAGGTATTAGGTTTCATGGTGGGGCGACATGCTTACCACTTTCGTTGCCTTCCTTTTGGCTTGAATCTGGCACATTCCATTTTCACACGTCTTACCCGGATCGTGGTGATACGTCTGCTTCTGCTAGGGGTTAGGGTTCTGGCCTACCTCGAAGACTGGTTGGTTTGGGATCCCAGCGATCTGCTTGTCTGCTCACCTGGTGTGTGGCTGTTTTTCAGCTCGCCAGGTTCGGGTTCCTGGTGAACTAGAGGAAGTCACAACTGGATCTAGTTCCATCCCCATGTTTGGACCTGGCCGAGACTCGTTTGGGACTCTCAGAACGCTTCCATGTCTCTTCCCTTATGCAGTGTTGCTGCGACTGCAGTGTTGCTGCGACTGCAGCAACAGCCTTCAGCTATTCCTGGGGGGGAGGGGAGGGTCCCGGGTCACTCGGAGGTTGCTCGGGCAGTTGTGTAGGTGTCTGAAGTTCGTTGTGCTAGTTTACCCACCAGGTCGGATCTGGCTTTGGCGCCTGTTCTGGTTCCTTCGATGACGTTCCTTCCACCTCTCTTGTGACCGCTGGGTTCGTCCGCCGTGGACCTTGCATCGGTTGTTGTGTTGCCGGCTTCCTCTTTGGCTTTGGGTTCAGTCCCTTTTCGCTTCCCCGAGCCCTCGCTCAATGTGTTCACGGATGCCTCGTCTCTCGGCTGGGGTCTTGTGACCAGTGTTCACCAGACCAGCCAGGGGCTGTGGGCTCCATGCTTCTTTTTGGCTCACAGCATGGTGCGGGAGTTTGTGGCAGTGTGGCTTTTGCTTCAGCAGGCTTGGGTTGCTCGGGGGCTCTACTATCAGGCTCCATTCGGACTGTGCCCCAGCGGTTCATTATCTGAACCACAGGGGGGGGCCTATCTTTGGTCCTAGGATCTTTGGAGCTGGTCGCTTTGAGTGACTCGTCTGCTGGATTCTCGGGGTTTAGCTCTCCGTGTTGTTCACATCCTTGGTGTGTCAAATGTCCTGGTGGATGGTTCATCCTGTCATGGTTGGCTCTAACAAACGTACAGGCCCGCGGAGGTGGATCTCTTCACGTCGGTCCCGCTGTGGTCCCGGCGTCTCCCGATATATGTGGCGCCCTTCCCCAACTACAGAGCCTTTGCGGTAGATTCTTTTCGGCAGGACTGGTGGAGGTAGGGTTACCTGTATCTCTTCTCACCAGTCCAGCTATTGCTTTGGGTTCTGGCTCGGTTGGAGTCTTATCACGGGAGAATCGTCCATGTGGCCCTGTGGTGTCCCGCCCAGCCTTAGTTTCAGGCACTGGTGTCCAAACCCGGGGTGTTTTCCATGGCTCCGCCTCTTCCAACAGATCGAGCCAGTCCGGTACCTGGCTGGTTCGATCTACTCCTCCGCTCTTCGTGTCTAGTCTTTTTGTCGCAGGCGTATCACCACTTGTATGGTGGTCAGGTGGTGTTATGGGGGGGGGGGGGAGCAGGTGGTTGTACTGAGAGGGCCAATAGTAAAAATCACAGTTCTTAAAATAGTGTAGGATAGGAGGATAGGCCCCGACCCCCCAGGGAAGAATGTTCCCAACAATGAATACTTGCTTGGCTATATTAACTTCTGCCGTCTAAGGTAGATCATCTACTACTTTGGTTCAACAGGATGTAAAGATACTCTTAGCTTATTCCTTATTTATTAAACCCTCTAATAACCCCCCATATACATTAATACAATAAATCACTTTGCCACTCTACCTTACATTAAATACCTTGGTCCACATAAGCAGGATGCAAGGTTTACAATTGCAACTAGGGTAGAGACTACTTTCCTGACTGGCACTTATATCATAGGTATCACAGACTTAAGCACACGTGGGTTCACTAGTCCCCTAGAGTACACTTAGAGATACCAAAACACTAGCTAAGGTTACACAAGAACTAAATTCACACCTAGCCAGTAACACAGTAATACACAGTCAGATACTTATCTTGTATAACAAACACAGAATAAGGTAAGCGAAGAGAGAAGGAGGAGGAGAACAGAACCCACAAGGGACAGTGTAAACACCACAGCCGCCAGAACCAGAAGAAAGATCTCTCGCACAACCCCGAGCTCTCTCAAGTTGCTGCCGGGAAAATATCTAACTGATTATACATCCCTAATCATTACAAGTCTTCACCGACATTCATTACTAGTTACTTTAACACTTCTAAGAATAGCTGATAACTAGTTCAATATTATATTTAATAATCAACATGCCCAGAGTCAGAATGATCTGTGAATAACAAGATTCGTCTTACATCTGGCAAGGGAGACAGAAACAAATACGCATCAGGGGTATGAGAAGCCCTGAATATAAACGTTATTGTTAATTAAATATCCTTCTTACTGGAGTGAGAGCACACAACCGACCCGATAGCATTCACTTCTTAGGTTGTTTTCTGTTTCTGTTCGGGTTGTTTTGTCCTTCTTGGCTCTTTCAGGACCGTCATCTTATGCCAAATACTGTCACGCCACAAATAGACTGGAGCCAGAGCACACAACCGACCCGATAGCATCAGCCTCAAGAACTGAGGTGTGGATCGCTGGTGTGGTAGGTCTGGGGCTACCCCTTCCCCCTTCCGGGGAGGTGGGGGCTGCTCAGACAGCAGCGTGACGATGGGTGACGTCATACTAGTTTGCTCGTTTTTGTTTGTGGAGTTCTGTCCACTCGTTCGGCTTTTGGTTGCAATTTTCACCAGAATAGGAGTTTGTTTTGGGACGCCTACCTCTCTGGGTGCCTAACCAGGTCGATGGCAGACATAGAATGCTTCCAATTACACGGGGGTTTCTATAGGCCATTGCTCCCCTTGCCTCACTAGAGGGGGCCGGGTTCTGGCTCGTGGTCCCCGGTAGGCCCATAAGAACTCCATACACATGACTGATGCCAAAGTCTGACATTAGCATATCGGCCTGGGATAACTCTGGGGAGCCTCCGGGACTCACCCAGAAAATGGCATTTCATTACATTCAACGCTGGTCTTTTCTTGCAAACCACGGAGTTATTACATTTAATAGGTGCACGACAAGGGTTAAAGGGCCAGATTCTGGTCCTGGCTCTTTGTAGGTTCTTGTGGGTCGTTAGCGGCCTGATGTGTTTCCAAAGCTTTGACGTTTCCCTGAGTGGTCCATCCAAGAGAAGCATTTCATTACATTCGTGCTGGATTTTTATTCATTTGTAGGTGCAGTATAGATTGATTTATTACAATACCTTTGGGAGAGTAATAACATTGCCATTTACACAGTGTACATTGAAATGAAGCAAATGAGCCAGTTCAGTTATATCAAGGGGTATATTTGTTTGTGCCAAAATAATAATTCAGGTACATAAATAAGTTATAATCATACTATATACTGTACAGTATATTATATTAAAAGGAGAGGGCCATGCCTTATTACCTGCTTGTATTTTTCTGCAGTTGCAAATTATAGATGGTCAACAAAAGCTTACAATGAGTGAACTGAGAAGTATTCCTGGCAGCCAATTAGAAAGACAAGACATACTACTAGTTGCGGAACATGTAAACAAGCAGTTAACTGGTAAGTGTGTTGTTATTAGTGTGTAACTTCCATACACACTAATATTTTTGATCTTGATTGCTTCCATAGGCACTTGTCCTAGTCTTCCCAAGGAGAGGATGAGACACAGCCAGGCACTGTCAACATGCCATCCCCATTGTACTCACCTAGTTGTGTTTGCGGGGGTTGAGCTCTGGCTCTCTGGTCTCGCTTCTCAACAATCGATCAACTGGTGATTGGGGCTGGGATCTTTTCCCATATCCCTACCAAGTAACAGTGGGGGGAAAGGCAAACACTGGATGCTGCTCAATGCCTCCCAAAGTGGTTTCCAAAAGGGGTTGGTCATCTCCAAGTTCTAATCAAGATTGAACCTATGTATGTCTGGGTTCAGTTACAGCACTGAGTATACTCATTTCAGCTGTATATAAACAAACTTTTGTAACATGCCTACTGGGTGTTTGTATTCCTGCCTATCTCCAAGATTAAGCCTATACAATACCTGTTAGGTGACTGCTAATCTTAGGCCTTTATCTCTTCTTTGGATTGTGGTCCAGAGTAAAGGTATTGGGCCTGTTCTGGGTTTTTCCACTAACACATTCTGTTACACAGGCTGCTTACTAATTTGAACTACAGGAAAACAAATTTATGAATAACTCTGCCGCAATTTTGATCGAATTATGCCGTCTCTTGATTTGGATGAAATCTGAGTTTGTGTGCAAAAAACTGGTTTTACTGAATGTTAAAATTTCTGCATGTTTTCTGGTATCATGACTCCATCAATGGCATTCCATGACCAACAGCAGGCGAGGTCCCAACCCTACCTTCTCCTTAGAGAAGAGGGGAACTTAACCCCTGATGGAATAATATCTGACTAATGGGATGACAAGCCACTGCAGCAAATGAGAGAATCTGAGCAACTACATCCTCAGGAAAGAGGAGAGACAAAAGGGGGAAAGCAAATAAAACCAGTGTTGAATGTAATGAACGCCAATTTCTGGATGAGCCTCAGAATCTCCTTGAAGCTACTATCACTGATTCGGTGCCATATTATACGGTGCCTTCAATCTTGGACTACTATTGGTCTACTGGGGACTACGAACCAGAACCTGGCCCCCCTCAGAGAGCCGCAAGGAGCGATGGCCTATGAACACTTAACATTTACAGTAATCATAATTGCCACCATCACGGAAGGCACCCAGAAAGTTAGGCAAAACAAAACAGGTAATTGCATGGTTAAAATGAGACCACAGCTTCAAAAATTGCCAAAAGAACTCCCACCAATAGTGAAAACAAATCACCCAAATTTTGTGAAACTAGTGAAAGCTATTTTGCCCCACCTTTCCCCTCAATTGGGGGAAGGAGGGAGGTAGATCAGGTCAGCTGGGGCCCCACCACCCTCATTTCTATGAGGATGATGAAACACGCCGACACCCTGGGAAAGGAAGGATGTCAGAGAGCCTCTGGGGCTCGCCCAGAAATTGGGATTTCATAACATTTAATGCTAGTTTTCTTGAGAGAGCCCCCATTGGCTCCCTGAAGCTAACTACCCGCAGAGAAGGACAAAAATGGGCATGAACCAGGGAGGTGGTAGCACTGCAGGTAACAAGTCAAAAATACAACAGACAATCAGAACAAACCAAAGTCCCAAGGACCCAAAGTCACGCAGGTCCATCAAAGACCGGGAACAGGAAACTAGGGAAACAACAATGAGGCCACTGAAACAAAACTGGTAGCACAAAGGCTGTGGCAAAACAGTCACTCAACAACACACAGGATGCATCCCAGCCAAGGGATCCAAGCAACAAAAACCAAAGGACCCCCACCCGAAGACCACCAACCCAACCCTTGCCAGAAAAGAAGGAGCCAGTGTCAGACGACCAAATGCCCATCAGGGCTAAGTAAACAAAACATGGATTGAAGGGGCCACCACAAACGAGCAGAAGGAAAAGAATGAAACCTGTCCAGAGATCAGGCAGGCTCAAGCAGCGCACAAGCAGACTAAAGGTGGAAAATAGCATGAGAAAGCCCGCAAAATGGGGCCAAAAACAGTGACCCCGAATGCAAGCATGAGAGGCCCCACCAATGCCGAATGAGAAGAGGCAACAGCAATTGCCAAAAGATGCCAAACTAGAAATGGCCCCCAAAAAAGGACAAAACAATCTGGTCAAGCCAAAGAACAACAACGAAGGGATAGAAAAAGGCGAAAAGCTCGACGGCTGATTTTCTATGTGGTTCCGTCCAGGGTATGTCCATCGTCACGACCGATGGTCTGTCCTGTTTTTCCGTATTTGGCCTGGCGTTGCTGTTTCTCTGGCTTTGCCACTCCAAGTGACTCGAACCCATACTGCCAGGAGCACTCTGCAACTGGTGTACAGGACCCCTTAACCACTCGACCATCACAACCGGACAAAAGATGATGGTAGCCGAGGCTATATATGCATCATCCCCTATACTAGTATATGCTAATTCCCCATCATCATATATATATATATATAATATATGATGATGAGGGAATTAGCCTCGGCTACCATCATCATTTGTCCGAACGTGATGGTCTAGTGGTTAAGGGGTCCTATACACCAGTTGCAGAGTGCTCCTGGCAGTATGGGTTCGAGTCACTTCTGGGGGTGTGAGTTTTCAGTTGCATATAGTCCTGGGGACCATTCAGGCTTGTTCGCATATATACATACATATATACACACACATGCATTCACATATATTTGTCTCTTTTACTCTGACAGGGTGAGATAGCTGATAGAGAAACTAGTGTGCAATTAAACACTTAATTACTGAAGGTAATTAAGGTGCTTTATAAGCTCAGGTTATATAATTACATCACATACATACATTCATTGCATAATTGATACATTACATGGTCAATCTTGAGTACAAGTCCAATATATCATCAAGTGTTCCAGTACTCATATAGTAATTACACAGTTCAGCATACCTCAGCCCAGGAGGGCGAAAGTCAGACAATATGGGACATTCTACAATATAATGTTCAAGAGAGTGCATGTTTTCTCTTTCACAAAGTTGACACATTGTGTACTCGACATTTGGGTTTTGAGAAAGCTGCCAGATACCTCTATATCCCAGGCATATTCTGGCCACTATAACATCACATTCCCGGGTTCTTGTTCTATTAGTCCCATATGTGAATGTCTCCTCATGATACCAGTATCTATCGTAATATTTAATGCTATAACTTTCTCCTTCGATTGACTGTTGCCACAGTCTAATATATATATACATCAGCCCGGTATAGCTCCGGGGGGGCCCTCGGGGTCTCGCCAAGAAAATGGCGTTTCATTACATTCAACGCTGTTTTTTTCTTAAGTCAGCTATGTATTTCAGGTGAGAGCCTTTGTGTAGGGGCCATTGTGAGAGAGGTTGGTCCGCATCAGGTTTGGCGACAGGTTGATGCTAACCAGAGAACACCTGTTGATGCAATACTGAGATCATCAGGTTATCGTGAACAGGGTAAGGTTGATACTGTACATTTATATTTGAATGGTAATTATGCATGTTACTTTGTTTGTTTTCAAAGGACGTTTTCTTCTCATCTATTATTGTAGCTTTAGCTTTTCTACAACTATCTTCCTTTTTCAATCATTAACAATGCTTTTGATTGTACACAGTATAATTTTCTGAGGTGAGTCCTGTTGGCTCCCTGAAGCTATCAAATTGACATGTGCTATATTAGTGTGGTGCAATCAGTCCTTGGAGTTTGAGTGCTTACTGGGGCCCATGAGCCAGAGCCTGGCCCCCTCAGAGAGGCCAACCTGTCCACTTACAAATTATATCTCTCTTTTGCTCGTATGCGATATGGCCAAAAAAGGCTGTAATATGAAAATGAGAAATAATTAAAAATAAATTTTTGATTTTTTTCTGGGGGGGAGCCCCTATGGCTCCCCGGAGCTATCCAGGCTGATATGGATACCCTAATTATTTTGCATCAGTCGATGTGGGTGGAGTTCTAGGCCTACCGGGGACCACGAGCCAGAACCTGGTCCCCTCACAGAGGCACGAGGAGCAATGGTTCATAGAAATGCACATGTGATTTGGAGCATTCTATATCTGTCATTGACCGGGACAGGCACCCAGAAAGGTAAGCGCCACAAAACAAACCCCAAACTCCCCAAAAGAAAAACAAGCAAACAAGCATGACGTCACACGAGCCTCATGTCTGCGCAGCTCTCTGCCTCTCCGGGAGGGGGAAGGGGAGCCCCAGACCCTCGCGCCGACATCCACACTTCAGTTCCTCGGGTGATGGGATCGTGCATAGTCAAGTGGCTCCAACTCCAACTACACATCAAGAAGTCAACACCAGCAATCAACAGCCAATTAATGCACAACTATATTCTACCCACTTCAAGACTCCGCTCCAATATAGAAGCATCAAGAAATATGGACCAATAGGCCCTCTGCAATTACTTCCATTCTTACCTTCAATACCCATTGTTTTGTGTTCTGGCTTGTGTTGAAAGTTTGTTTTCACCTCATCCAAAACTGTTGTAACATATCACCTCACCCAAATGCAGGTATAAAAAATCGAAGATGTTTAAGCTCTATTCAGTTATAGTTGTGTGTGTGTGTGTAAACTAAAAGTCTTTGAAACTGTAATAAGTTTTACGAAACGTGCTCAAGTGTCGCGTCAGACTAGAAATAAAAATGAATTTGGAGAATTGATTTTTCAATTACCATCAACAGTGAAAAGAAACATAAGAAAGATCGAGAAAATTCGTGTTAGAATTATTAATCTTACTTTTTCGGTCATATTTAATAATATATATACATATACACACATATACACATATATTGATTATGCTCACTCTACTGCTCCTACCTATAGGCTCAGAGCTGCCTAGGAATGCTGGCTCTGAGACTCTGACTAATCCTATTTAAGAGTTTTGCCACCCTCACACACAAGCTCCGCATTTCTCTAAGAAACTCTATTAAGGCAATGCCGGCAAGATTCACTTCGCTTGTTATTGTGTGAGGGACGCTATGGCGGGGCACAGTGAGTGAGCATTATTGAGAAGAGATCATATTCAATGTCTGAGGGTGCGGCCTGGCTGGTATGGTGGAGCGCCTGACCCGCACGTCTGCTCTGCCCAGAGGCTGGGAACAGACTTCTTCTTTGATGGTGTCCTACCTGCGAGCTTCGTCTCGGCGACAGTATTACATTCCTGGTGTTTTTATTCACCTTTTTCTTGCTCTTCGTAGGTTGTTTTCTCTTTTGCATTGGGTTGTCTTGTCCTTTCTTGGGTTTTCAGGGCTACAGTTATTTGATGTTTCATACTGTCGCCTCGCTTCGTGCGGCGCTGGCGGAGCTGCTCCGGCTTGCGTTCTGGGTGGACGTCACATCCGCCCCGTTCCATACGCTTTCTCGTGTTTTGTTTCACCTCCGGCTTGCTCATGCGTCACCCGAGCCATCCTGGTCCTTGATCAGGGTGCCCTCTTTTCTTCTTTTCCTCAGCTTGTGGTAACCCCTTCGGTTCAAGTTTGGTTTTCATAGGCCATATTTTGTTGGCATGGGCCTCTGCGGGTCGGGTTGGGGGAGCTTCCGGCTCTCTTCCGGTGCATGGGTTTCTGCTCTTTTGGTACTGGTGGTAGGTTTGTATGTTTGCAGCCTTTCTCCGTCCTTCTGGAGACGGTCGAGACGGCTGCTCTCCGGAGGGGTCCTTAGGGTTATTAATGCTTGATTGGTTCGGCCGGGGGTGCGTCCTGTGTTGTCCGGTTGCGATGCTTTGCCGTTACCTGCGTACCGTGTCTGGGGATGCATTTTGGGTTGATCTGGTTCCCCTCGTTCCCTGTTTCAGGGCTCGGGTCTCCCAGGTCATCCGCAGAGTTTTTCCGTCTTCCAGCCTTCGGTCTGTCCTTGCGCCCGTGCTGTTCGGACGTTTGCAGCTTTTGCTGCTGTGTTGTTGACGTCTAGGGGCTCATTTCGGGCACAGGGATTTGAGGGTCGCACAGGTTCTTGGCCCTCCCATTCTTTATGCGCATCTGCTCCTGTGCGTTCTTGTTGCCTTGGATTGCAGGTTGCAGCCTGTTGTCTCGGCTTCGCGTTGTGGAGTTTGTGGCAGCCGCCTACCGGGTTAGCCCTTTCTTTACCTTCTCTTTAGGTATGTAGCTCCAGGAAGCCGTAGGGGCTCCCCACAGAAAACCAGCATTGAATGTAATGAAACGCCATTTTCTGGATGAGTCCCGGAGGTTCTCCAGCAACCCTCCCTCCTATCGGGTGGCGTTTTTTTCGCTTTGGTTGAAGCTTAACTTCCGAATTGAACCTAGGCAGCTGGCGTGGTAGGTCCGGGGCTCCCCCTTCCCCTCTCGGGGCGGGGAGGGTTGCGCGGACGATCGGCGCGGCAGTAAAGTTTGGTATTTGCTTGTTTGCTTGTTTCCTTGTGATTGTAGGGAGTTTCTACCTCTCTGTTCATTTTTTTGTTTTAGTTTTTTACCATGTGGGTTTTGTTTTGTTACGCCTACCTTTCTGGGTGCCTTATCCCGGTCGATGGCAGATAAAGAAAACCCCAACCACAAGGGGGTTTTCCAGGGCCATTGCTCCATGAAACCTCTCTGAAAGGGCCGGGTTCTGGCGCTGGTCCCTGGTAGGTCTGAACTCCTTAGCTAATGTCCCGGTCTAATATAACATACATTAGCCCGATAAGCTCCAGGGAGCCGTAGGGGCTCACCCAGAAAATGGAGTTTCATTACATTCAACGGTGTTTTTTTTTTTTTTATAAAGAACCAAATTTGACTTTCAATGATAAGATTTCTAATGATTCCAATTTTTTATTTAAGAATGTGTAGTTATTGTGTTATGTCTTTTGGATTATTCCCTAGTGGACTTTGTAATTACAGTTTGTAATAACATCAAAAATTTTGTTTGATATAATTGTTTTCTAACTACTAGTATTTGTGTGTAATTTATCTTTTTTCTGTTTGCAGATATAGAACTTTTTTTTGAGGAATTTGTGAGATGTGGCTATCCTCACTCAACAGTTTCTTACCTAGATATGAAGCAGTTGATTTCCGAGTTAGGTTGGAAAGGTAAAGAAAAGGATATATTTAGGTAAGTTTCTTATCTGACATCAGTTACTCTTGTCATACCTGGTTGATGGGGTTCCTGGGAGTTCTTCTACTCCCCAAGCCCGAGGCCAGGCTTGACTTGTGAGAGTTTGGTCCACTAGGCTGTTGCTTGGAGCGGCCCGGAGGCCCACATACCCACCACAGCCCGGTTGGTCCGGCACTCCTTGAAGGAATAAATCTAGTTTCCTCTTGAAGATGTCCACGGTTGTTCCGGCAATATTTTCTTATGCTTAACCTCAAGAAGATACTCCACACAAGTGGAGTATCTTCTTGAGGTTATCTTGAGTTGATTTCGGGGCCTTTTTTTTTAGTGTCTCCGCGACCCGGTCCTCGACCAGGCCTCCACCCCCAGGAAGCAGCCCGTGACAGCTGACTAACTCCCAGGTACCTATTTACTGCTAGGTAACAGGGGCATCAGGGTGAAAGAAACTGCCCATCGTTTCTCGCCGGCACCCGGGATCGAACCCAGGACCACAGGATCATGTGTCCAGCGTGCTGTGCGCTTGGTCGGAGTACCACAGGGTTCAGTTCTTGCACAGGTGATGTTCATTGTCTACATAAATGATCGACCAGTTGGAATACAGAATTATATGAACATGTTTGCTGATGATGCTAAGATAATAGGAAGGATAAGAAACTTAGATGATTGTCATGCCCTTCAAGATGACCTGGACAAATTAAGTATATGGAGCATCACTTGGCAAATGGAATTTAATGTGAATAAATGCCATGTTATGGAATGTGGAATAGGAGAACATAGACCCCACACAACCTATAAATTAAGTGAGAAAACCTTAAAGAATTCTGATAAAGAAAGAGATCTAGGGGTGGTTTTAGATAGAAAACTATCACCTGAGGACCACATAAAGAACGTTGTGTGAGGAGCCTATGCCATGCTTTCTAACTTCAGAATTACTTTTAAATACATGGATGGTGAAATACTAAAGAAATTGTTCATGACTTTTGTTAGGCCAAAGCTAGAATATGCAGCGGTTGTGTGGTGCCCATATCTTAAGAAGCACATCAACAAACTGGAAAAGGTGCAAAGACATGCTACTAAGTGGCTCCCAGAACTGAAGGGCAAGAGCTACGAGGAGAGGATAGTGGCATTAAATATGCCAAAACTAGAAGACAGAAGAAAAAGGTGATATGATCACTACATACAAAATAGTAACAGGAAATAATAAAATCGACAGGGAAGATTCCTGAGACCTGGAACTTCAAGAACAAGAGGTCATAGATTTAAACTAATTAAACAAAGATGCAGAAGAAATATAAGAAAATTCACTTTCGCAAACAGAGTGGTAGACGGTTGGAACAAGTGAGAAGGTGGTGGAGGCCAAGACCATCAGTAGTTTCAAAGCGTTTTATGACAGAGTGCTGGGTAGACAGGACACCACGAGCGTAGCTCTCATCCTGTAACTATACTTAGGTAATTACACCACTAGCAATGCTCCTGGTATGTTACTCAGCTTGACTGTGTCGTGGCATGGTCGTGTTTCCGCTCTGCAGGTGAGATTGTCCTGTCTGGCGACACGGTTGGCCAGGTGCTGGTTCTCGACTTCTGTGGGGTGCTTGCCTAGTTGTGCTTGCGGGGGGCTGAGCTCTGGCTCTTTGGTCCTGCTTCTCTACTGTGTTCGACGGGTGTGCGGTTTCCAGTGCCTACTGGGCTCTATCCTCTCTGCATTTGCTCCTGTGTGTGTGGCATCTGCCTCCACCACTTCGCATCCTAGTGCCTTCCATTTCCTACCTCGTCTGACATTGATCAGGTTCTTTTTAATGTCTGTGACTCATTTGGGTACTCAGCTTCCTCCTGTGTCCCCTTGTGCATGTACCACCCTTGGGCGCTACTCCATCCTTGTTTACTCTGTCACTTCCCCGCTTGGCAGGGTTGTGTCAATGGCTCCCAACAGGGGTGTTGGGTGTTGTGTGTTTTGTTTGGACACCTTGCGGGTGTCTTCGGTGACTTTCTTGGGGGTCTTCGTTGTCCTGTGGGGCAATGCCCCGCATATCGGTGCTTTTTGTTTCGTTTTTCGGCTTCCTCTATTTGGACGCTTCCTCATTCCCTCGGTCCTTGTTTGTGTCCTCCTTTATTGCTTGGTCTCTGATCTCTGGACACTTTCTTGCTTATCTTCGGTGCCTGGCTGCACCCTTTTATCTATGGTGTCCCTCTGTGTATATGCACCTTCCACTACACATTTTGTGGTTGGTCGTGTTCATTGCCTTACCGGCTGCTACTTGGTCCGTATTCGGGGGTTTTCCTGGCCTTTTTCCATTTTTCCTCTTCCTATGCTACACTTGACTGTGTATCTGGATCGGTGCTTTTTGGCTGTACTGTTGTTGGGTTCTTGGATGGGCCTCTGTCCATGTTCAGTTCCCTGCTTTTGGACTACCCCGGTGTTCAATTTAGGTACTAAGTTCCTTCACTTTTTCTTGTATCTCACTGCAGGCTTCTGTGTTGCACTCTCTGTGGGGGGGGTTGCAGACTTTCGGTCCACTACTCCTGCCCTACTGGTTCCTTTTCTTGTGACGGGTAGCTGGGATTCCGGTCCTGGTTCCGGCTTTTCTTTGTTTCTTTTCCGGAACGTGTGTTTTTGTTTTCCTGCGGATTCATGTCCTGCGTAGTTCTCCTCATGGATACCTCGAGGGATGTGTGCGTAGTTCTTCCCTGCTGGAGCCAGTTGCGCTGCTCCTTTGGGTTGCGGGGTCGCTGTTTTCGCTTTGCGCCTTGCACTTTCGTTCGTGGTGCTCATTTTCCTCATTGGCCTCTGCCTGGACCTGGCTCCTTGGTGTTTGGCCTTGTTGGTCCTTCAGGAATCCTAGGGGGTTCCTCCCGGATGGGGCATTTCTTCTTGCCCGGGTTGGTTCCTTTTTGGCTCTCTAGGATTGGGTTCCTTGTTCCCTGGCGGCTGTTCTTTTTGGTTTTGCCTGCCTGGCAGGACCTGCCACCTTCTTCGGTTCTGGTCCTGTGGATCTTACCGCGGCTCTGCCTCTTTTTGCGGATCGGTCCAGCTCTCTACTGGGCTGGTTCGTTTTTCCCCTCGGGTTTTTGCGTCTCGGGGGTTTTGTATCTAGTTCTCGTCGCTTGTGTGGGCACTGGAGGTTTCGTTGTTGGTCTCCTGCCTGCATGCTTTGTCTCGAAGGTGGTGTATAGTTTTCCTGGTGGTCCTTCCGGTTTTCCTATCAATGCAAAGGGTCCTTTGGTCTGTGATAGCATTGACTTGTCTTCCCTTCCGGGTTGTTCCGGGACCGTCTTCTGGGACCGTGTACTGTTGCCTCGTCTTGGATGGTGCTGGCGGGGCCACTCCAGCTTGCGTTCTATGTGGCTGTTCCTTCTGCTCCGTTCCGCTTGCTGTCTTGGGCGTTGTTTCACCTCCGGTCTACTCTTGATTTTCCGGTGCCGTCCTGGTCGTTGGCCTGGGTGGTCTGTTTTCTTCTTCTCCTCGTTTTGGTTTTTTAGGTTAGGGCGCGTGGCGTCCGCCTCCCGGATTCTTCCCTATTTTCCTTATCTGTGGTGAGGTAGCTCCGGGAGCCGATGGGGCTCCCATCCCCCAGAAAACCAGCGTTGAATGTAATGAAAAGCCATTTTCTGAGCGAGTCCTGGAGGCTCCCCAGCATCCCTCCCTCCCTCCCGCTGGTCGGCAGTGTTTTTCGCGTATTTTGACATCCAGCTTAAGAACTGCCAGTTGGATCGCCTACGTGGATGGTCTGGGGATCCCCCTTCCCCCTTTCGGGTAGGGGAGGTTCTGCAGACGGCGGTGCGGCGACGTGATGACGTCATGCTAGTTTGATAATTTTGTTTGGGGATTTCTGTCCACTCGTTCAGCTTTCGGTAGCAATATTTTCACCAGAATAGGGGTTTGTTTTGGGGCACCTACCTCTCTGGGTGTCTGTCCCAGTCGATGGCAGACATAGAATGCTCCTAACCACCGGGAGGTTTCTATAGGCCATTGCTCCTCGTGCCTCTCTGAGGGGGCCAGGTTCTGGTTCGTGGTCCCTGGTAGGCAAGAACTCCAAGCACATTGACTGATGCCAGAAAGTTATACATATCCATTCAGCCTGGATAGCTCCAGGAAGTCTCCGGGACTCACCCAGCATTAGCAGTTTAAGGAGCATAACCAAGCAAATATTGCGTCAGCCAGAAAAATGATAGGATGGATTACAAGAACTTCAAATCCAGGGATCCCATCACAATGGTTGTACTCTTCAAGTCACTTGTGTTGTCCCATCTTGAGTACTGCTCAGTACTTGCTTCCCCCTTCAGAGCAGGAGAGAGTGCTGAAATAGAGGGAATACAGAGAACATATATACGGCACGCATAGACGAGATAAAACACCTAAATTATTGGGATCGTCTCAAAGCTCTCCAAATGTACTCTCTAGAAAGGAGACGAGAGAGATACCAAATAATATACACATGGAAAATACTGGAGGGCCAGGTCCCAAATCTACACAGTAAAATAACACCGTACTGGAGTGAACGATATGGAAGAAAATGCAAGATTGAACCAGTGAAGAGCAGAGGTGCCATAGGCACAATCAGAGAACACTGTATAAACATCAGAGGGCCGCGGTTGTTCAACGTCCTCCCAGTGACTATAAGAAATATTGCCGGAACAACCGTGGACATCTACAAGAGAAAACTGGACTGTTTTCTAAGAGGAAGTGCCGGACCAACCGGGCTGTGGTGGGTATGTGGGCCTGCGGGCCGCTCCAAGCAACAGCTTGGTGGACCAAACTCTTACAAGTCGAGTCTGGCCTCGGGCCGGGCTTGGGGAGTAGAAGAACTCCCAGAACCCCATCAAGCAGGTATCAAGCAGGTACCCAGAAAATGGCATTTCATTACATTCAACGCTGGTTTTTTGGACATTGTTAAAAGTAACTGATAATAACATTGGACAATGTATTTATATGATATGGTACCTGCTAGGCCCACAAAACTCCAAGCACATTGACTGATGCCAGAAAGTTGTACATATCCATTCAGCCTGGATAGCTCTGGGAAGCCTCTGGGTCTCCCCCAGAAAATGTCGTTTCATTACATTCAATGCTGGGGTTTTCTTTTTCAGAGCAATTGACAGAAAAAAAGAGGGGGAGTTAGGTGCGCGGGAGTTTATTTTGGGGCTGACCGCTATGGATCCAATGACAAGTCATGGAAAAGAACCTGCAGAATTAAGGTGTCGTTGCATATTTAAGTGAGTGATATTTTACTTCATACTTTTGTGTTTGTTACTGCAATACTTTTACTTGTTCAAGCCATTGATTTTTGCCAATACTTTGATGAATTAAGAAATTTTTCATTTGTAATTATCTAAACTGTAGTTAGAGGATGAGAGCTACACTCGTGGTGTCCGATCTTCCTGATACTCTGTGTCGTATGATGCTTTGAAACTGTTGACAGTTTTGGCATCTACCACCTTCTCACTTAACATTTTCGCCTACGGACGATGCAGCATTACGTCGTCCGCTCAGCAACAGGAGTCCCACTAATGACGCAGCATTCCGTCGTCGGTGCAGGAAAGTAGCGGCATCTTCGGGAAAGTCTTGCCGCAGTTTTGAACTTTATATGCATATACTCCTGTAGGGAATTTCATTGCGAATACATTGATACCAATATGAAAGACCTAGGACCAGAATTGAGGTAACAAAGTTGAATTGTCTCCACTCGATCATCTGGACTACATGGGAAAGACCCCCAACCGGATTAACACATTTTTCGGATAATGGTACTTTTTCACCTACGAGTCCAAAAGTGACCATTTCCAACAATTTTTATACTACAAAGAACATAATTTGAATTGCCTTGCCACATTTAATTACTGTATTAATATTCAACAAGAAACCTCAACTTACCTTGTTGGTGTTCGTCTTCTTGATTGATGCCACACATCTTGAAGTTAAGAATTCTTAACAATTTACATAACCTATACTAACACAACACCAAAATTAACACTTAAAATTACTGTACAGTTCATTAAAACATGCTTGTCAGTTACAAAGGGAAGGACAAGGGGTCAGGGGCTGGAATTAGATGGATGAGATGACCAAGTGTTAAGGGAGGAGTACATGTGAAGAGACTGAGTTTGAGGCTGTAATATGGTCAATAACTGAGGAGGAATGCAAAGGTAATTTGTCTTTTTATTATTAAAAATAATATATTTAGTGGTATTTATAACTGATTTTGATATATTGTAGGTATTATGATAAAAATGATGATGGAGTTCTGGAGGTGCACGAAGTGAAGGAAATGGTGCGGGACATTGCTGTATTACATGGTCATGAAATTACTGATGAGATCATTAAGGAAAAAAGTAAAGCAGCTCTTGAGTAAGTACATTTTTTTCTTACCAGATTATATATTCCTGATCATATATTCTACGTGATTGTACAAACTTAAATGACGTCCTTAACACCAGTGTCTTTCTGTTGGGAAGCCCTTGGTGGCTCCCTGTAGCTATCTTGCTGAGATTGCACCATGCTACAAAGTCACATCAGTCACAGGATTTCTGTTTGGCCTAAAAGGGACAAGAGCTAGAACCCGGATCCCTTGCAGGGGCTGAGAGCAAATGTCATTGTGCCATTTCACCATGAAAGCATTCACAAAGTCAACGAAACTTTACAGGCATCGGTTGGGTTCACAAGAACCAAAGCCTTGAAGTCAGATAAACTCCCCTGTAGCCCGGTCTCTGATCAGGCTTCCTGGTTGGTGGTCTGGTCAATCAGGCTGTTCAATGCTGCTGCTTGCAGCCTGATGTATGAGTCAATCTGGTTGATTAGGTATTCTCTGAATGTCTTTATCAATTTATTTCCTGGGGGAGAGCCAAAATGGACTCTTCATCCCCTTCTTTTATTGTGAGAACTCTTTCTCACAATGAGGGGAGAGTGGTCATTTTGGCTCCTTTGTGGCCAGTTCAGCCTTGGTATCGGGCGCTGCTTGCTCAGTGTCCGAATCTGGGTGTTTTTCTGCAGCTCTGCCCTCTATCAGCGGGTCGTCCCAGTGACGTACTTCTCTGGTTCTTCTCCACTGCTCTACGTGTCTGAATTTTGTAATGTGTATTTATAGCCATGTCTGTGGTGATCAAGTGGTGGCGTTGCTTGTGACCAACCTACGGTCTATCTCAAAGCGGCAGTACGAGGTATCATGATTCTCGTTTTGTCACTTCCTTTCTCTTCATCGTTGTTCCTCGGTATCTGAGCAGGTAGTCCTCTCCTTTTTTTCTTGGCTTTTTCGTTGATCAGCATCTTATACCAAATAATGTTGCCTCGTAACATGTGGCGTTGGTGGAGCTGATGCAGCGTGCTTTCGGGGTTGAAACTACCTTGGCTCCATTTCACTTGCGTATTGGTTCACCTCCAGCCTGCTTATGCACCACCTGAGCTTGCTTGGTCTCTTGACCATGGTCTTTTTTTTTTCTTTTGTCTGCTTGTTTTGTGGTAGTCCCTTTGGTCTGGAATTGTTTTTGAAGGTTTTGTTCTTGGTTTCTTTCGCCTCCGGCTGTTGGGTGGGCGAGCTTCATGCTCTATTCTGGCATTGGGATTTTTCGTTCTTTTGGCCCTGGTGGGCATTTTGTTTAC
The DNA here is from genome assembly GCF_040958095.1 of Procambarus clarkii. Taxonomy (NCBI): domain Eukaryota; kingdom Metazoa; phylum Arthropoda; class Malacostraca; order Decapoda; family Cambaridae; genus Procambarus; species Procambarus clarkii. The sequence continues at coordinate 13,272,436 of NC_091240.1, read as the reverse complement.
TTGCAGCTGGCTTCTTCTTTTCTGTGGGGAGCCCCTACAGCTCCCTGGAGCTTATCGGGCTAATGTATGTTACATTAGACCGGGACATTAGCTAAGGAGTTCAGACCTACTAGGGACCAGCACCAGAACCTGGCCCGTTCAGAGCGGTTTCAGGGAGCAATGGTCCTGGAAAACCCTCTTATGGTTGGAGTTTTCCTTATCTGCCATCGACCGGGGTTAGGCACCCAGAAAGGTAGGCATAACAAAGCAAACCCCACATGGTAAAAAACTAAAACAAAAAATCGAACAGAGAGGTAGAAACTCCCTACAATCCCAAGGAAAGAAGCAAACATCACACTTTACTGCCACGCCGATCGTCCGCGCAGCCCTCCCCGCCCCGAGAGGGGGAGGGGGGGAGCCCCGGACCTCACCGCGCCGGCTGCCTCCGGCGCAAACCCCGCAAGAGGACAGCGTACCCAAGCGGAACAGAGCCGGCCGCTATGGTTGGTAAAGACAAGCTGCACAGTACCCTGCGCCCCACCAGTGCAAAACTGCCCCTTACTCTAAGGCGAACAAGGGAGACAGAACACCCGAGCACACAAAGAGCGGCCGAAAACCAAGCAGTAAACGGACTAGCAGGGTCAGGACCCAAGGAACTTGTAGAAGGTGGCCCCAAGCCCCAAGGTCAGTACTTACAGGGCACCTAGGGAAGGGAACCCTAGACGCATGCAGCCCGAGTACTGGAGAATCACTCCAGGCTCACTCACCACCTAAAAAACAGACACCACACTCTAGGTACAGTGCTGAAACAACCACTGGAGCCGGAGCACATAACCGGTGCCCATAGCATCAGCCGAAGAACTGAAGGGTGGATAGTTGGCGTGGGAGGTCTGTGGCTCCCCCTTCCCCCTCCTGGGGGAGGTGGGGAGCTGCGCAGACAGCGGCGCGGTGACGTGTGACGTCATACTAGTTTGCTAGTTTTCTGTTGAGGAGTTCTATCCACTAGTTCGGCTTTAGGTAGCAATTTTCACCAGAATAGGGGTTTGTTTTGGAATGCTTACCTTTCTGGATGCTTGACCCGGTCGATGGCAGACATAGAATGCTTCCTACCACATGGGGGTTTCTATAGGCCATTTCTCCCCTTGACTCTCTGAGGGGGCCAGGTTCTGGCCGTGGTCCCCGGTAGGCCTTAGAACTCCATACACATGACTGATGCCAAAGTCTGACATTAGCATATCAGCCTGGTAAAGCTCCGGGGAGCCTCCGGGTCTCACCCAGAAAATGGCATTTCATTACATTCAACGCTGGTTTTTTCTAAGTTGTTTGTTTTAGAGCATTTTGGCTTTCTTGGGATCTTCTTAAGGAATCTATGATGTCTAGTTTCCTAATTTTCCTCTATGAGTGAGCCAAGTTTTGATCTTGGACCCTGGATGGCACTTGTGGGGTCATAGATTCCTGATGTGTGCCCAAAGACTTGGATGCTTCCAGGTCATAGCATCAGAGAGTTTCTGAATGGCCCATCACTATAGTATGAGGTATTTAATTACATTCAATCCTGGATTTTTTAATATAATTTTGTAATGCTTTTATTTCATTTTTTCAGAATTTTTGGTGTAGGCAGTGACTCAAAAGTGCCTCTGCTAAATTTTCTCTTGGCTGTGAGTTCTCTTCGGTTTCGGGGTACTTCCTTGCTCTTCCGTTCCAGCATGTCTGTCGTCCCCCATTTGGTTCACAAAAATGGGTTAGCCAGGTAATTATATACTTTTAAGGTAAAGTTGTGCATAATTTGGGTCAGTATTAATCAGTTTAATATTTTTATACTAGTCTCACATATTGGACTATACTATTTATTGAAATTAAGGATTCCCCAAAATATAGAGTTCTGAATTTAGTGCACTTCATGTCGTCATGAAGGGTGTATTCCCAGACATCTTGCAGGAAAGGTGTCTGTATGTAGTGGCACCTTGTACCAACACACTCATTATGTCTGGACCTGTTCCTTTTACCAAGGATTCTTGTCTATTAAGCATTTTGCTATTTTCATTTTATTGCTAAAGGTTTTTAATTTTTCTGACATCAAATAATACAACACATCCTTTTACACATGTAGACAACAACTCATCCTCCTAATTTCAATCAAATCATAATCAAAATCAAATCAAATGTTTATTAAGGTAAAAATACATACATACAAGATGAGTTACAAATATAATGTTGGATTTCTGGATAGAACTAGTACAGTGGTACCTCGAATAACGAATTTAATCCGTTCCGGCGCCGTCGTCGTCATGTGAAATGGACGTCATACAAAACAAATGTCTCCATTGACATTAATGGTAATCAAATTAATCCGTTCTACCACCAAAAAACATCACTATAATATTCAATGTTTTACATAATGGAGCAGCCTACCTTACATACACTATACATACAATTAGGGGGGGGGGCCCTGTTAGCCTGGTGGATAGTGCGCAAGACTCGTAATTTTGTGGGGCGTGTTCGATTCCCGCACCAGGCAGAAACAAGTAGGCAAAGTTTCTTTCACCCTGAATGCCCCTGTTACCTAGCAGTAAATAGGTACCTGGGAGTTAGTCAGCTGTCACGGGCTGCTTCCTGGGGTGTATGTGTGTATGGTGTGGAGGAAAAAAAAATAGTAGTTAGTAAACAGTTGATTGACAGTTGAAAGGCGGGCCGAAAGAGCAAAGCTCAACCCCCGCAAACACAACTAGGTGAATACACTGCACAAACCTTCATAAAATTTTTCTTTCTTCAAATTTGTTCAATATTTATTTTTCATTTGTCTTATAAAAGGTTCGTTTGGTGGTCGGCAGGTAGGCTGCTCCGTGTTTCTTACATAAAAAAAAACGAAAATAAAAAAAAAAATGAAGAATTTTGAAAACCAGAACAAATGTCAAAAAGGTTCGTTCGGTGGTCTCTAGGTAGGCTGCTCCATGTTTCTTAAATAAAAAAATAAAAAATAAAAAATAAAAAAAGTTGAAACAATTTGAATAATGGACAAATGCCATAAAGGTTCGTTCAGTGTTTGATGGGTAGGGTGCTCCATTATAACAATCTTTCTTTGTTTCAAATGTGTTCCATATGTTTTGTATTTTTCATTTATGTCTCAATAATGGAGCAGCCTACCCGACAAACATTGAACGAACCTTTATGGCATTTGTCCAATTTTCAAATTGTTTCAACTGTTTTTTTTTATTTAAGAAACATGGAGCAGCGTACCTATAGACAACCGAACGAACCTTTTTGACATTTGTTCTGGTTTTCAAAATTCTTCATTTTTCTGGGGGAGCCTCTACGGCTCCCCAGAGCTTACCAGGCTGATATGCTAATGTCAAACTTTGGCATCAGTCATGTGTATGGAGTTCTTATGGACCTACCGGGAGCACGGCCAGAACCTGGCCCCCTCAGAGAGGCAAGGGAAGCAATGGCCTATAGAAACCCACATGTGGTTGGAAGCATTCTATATCTGCCATCGACTGGGTTAGGCACCCAGAAAGGTAGGCGTCCCAAAACAAACCCCTATTCTGATGAAAATTGCAACCAAAAACCGAACGAGTAGATAGAACTCCCCAAACAAAAACGAGCAAACTAGTATGACGTCACCCATCATCGCGCTGCTGTCTGTGCAGCTTCCCCCTCCCCGGGAGGGGGAAGGGGATGCCCCAGACCTACCACGCCGGCGATCCACACCTCAGTTCTTCAGCTGATGCTAATGGTACCGGTTATGTGCTCCGGCTCCAGTGGTTGTTTCAGCACTGTACTTAGAGTGTGATGTCTGTCTTCTAGGTGGTGCGTGAGCCAGGAGAGAGTCTCCAGTACTCGGGCTGCATGCGCCTAGGGTTCCCTTCCTTAGGTGCCCTGTAAGTACTGCCCTTTGGGCTTGGGGCCACCTTCCACAAGTTCCTTGGGTCCTGCTTCTGCTAGGCCGTTTGCTGCTCGGTTTTCGGCCGCCCTTTGTGTGATGGGGGGTTCTGTCTCCCTTGTTCGCCTTAGGATAAGGGGCAGTTTGCACTAGCGGGGCACAGGGTGCTGCACAGCTTGTTTTCACCAATCATAGCGGCCGGCTCTGTTCCGACTGGGTATGCTGTACTCTTGCAGGGTTTTCTTTTTCTTTTTGTTTGTCTACCTGGTTGGGGCTCTGCCTTTGGTTCTTTCCCCCTTTGTGGTGAGTCTCTTCCTTCTTCAGGTGGTTCCCCCTGCTAGGTCCCCGTGAGTGTACACGTCCCGGGGGTTCAGTTCTTAGAATGTTGTTTGGTAGACATGGACGCTGGTTAGCAGTACCCTGCCTGGGATTACCTGAGCGTGAGTCCTCTTATAGTAAATGCTTGGGACCTTGGGAAACCCATAGGGGGAGCGTGGGCCCGATAGATGTGGCCCTAGAGTCCCCTCCCTCGCTTTGTGCGAGTTTGAGGGTTACTCTGTCCCCTTGTCTCAGGGTGACTCTCACGGTTTTGCCTCCGTCTGCAGCCTGTGGGGTCGGTGGCACCTTTGGCCCAGGATCCTGCAAGTTTTGTTGCTTGTTTGTGACTCGGTTACCCAGTCTTACACTGACTACTGAATGTGAGTGCATGCTGCACGGGCGTTGCACATTGGGTTTCAGTGGCAACGCGCTAGTTGTTTGCTCCCCGCAAACCTCGAGGCTGCCCCGGTTTCGTTGGTTGTCTTGTCGGGTCCCCCCCCCCTTCCTCTCTACATCCGGGTCTTTACCGTCTGTGGGTTTGGGGTCGGGGCGGGGCTTCCATGGTTTTGAGACTCGGTTGGTCTCGGGGACTTCCCCTTCCGGGGTAGCGACGGGGGTATTCGAGCCTGTTTCCTTCAGCCGTGTTGTAAGAGTCTGAGTCGGCAGCCCAGGTGTGGGCTGCCTAATGTGTTCCATCGGTTGCCTGTTACACTGCTCATGTTTCTTCTAACGTCCCTGTGGCTCGGTTGGGTACCTGGTTTCCACCTGTGTCCCCTTGTTGTGTGCCACTTGTGTTACAGTTTGTCTTTTTCTACCCTGTCACTTCCTCTGGGAGTGTGGTGACGTTTTGCTGTGGTTTTGATATTGCGACTGCGTGTGGGGGTATCTTCTTGAGGTTATCTTGAGATGATTTCGGGGCTTTTTTGTGTCCCCGCGGCCCGGTCCTCGACCAGGCCTCCACCCCCAGGTAGCAGCCCGTGACAGCTGACTAACACCCAGGTACCTATTTACTGCTAGGTAACAGGGGCATAGGGTCAAAGAAACTGTCCGTGGTTTCTCGCCGGCGCCCGGGATTGAACCCGGGACCACAGGATCACGTGTCCAGCGTGCTGTCCGCTTGGTCGGAGTACCACAGGGTTCAGTTCTTGCACCGGTGATGTTTTGAGGCGCTTACCTTTCTGGGTGCCTGTTCCGGTCGATGGCAGACATAGAATGCTTCCAACCACACGGGGGCTTCTATAGGCCATTGCTCCCCTTGCCTCTCTGAGGGGGCCCGGTTCTGGCCGTGGTCCCCGGTAGGCCTAAGAACTCCATACACATGACTGATGCCAAAGTCTGACATTAGCATATCAGCCTGGGATAGCTCCGGGGAGCCGACGGGGCTCCCCCCAGAAAAGTACAGTACAGTATATATTGAACTTTGGATCTGTAAAATACATTAACAGTTGTAATATAATTCTAAAATATTTCATTGAAATTAACCAGTAACCTTCTATTCATGCAGAAAAAAGGAGCACCAAACTCCATTTGGAATCCCTGCCACACCCAGACTGGATTGCCCATTTTCACCTGGACTGAAACCCAAAAAGTTTAAAAAGAATTCTACAATGGATTATGAAGACAACGAGAATAACGTTTCTTCTAGGAATACTGTTTCTCGGGAGAAGGAAAAGGGTAACCAGGATGTGGAGATGCAGTGTCTTAGCAGCAACTCAGAGGGTAAAAAAATATTGATTGTTTTGTATACATGTCAAAAGAACAGTTCATTTGCAGAAGCACGTTAAAAGTGAGTGTTAATTGTTTTGATCATAGTTCTTATGTTTTTCAGAAGGATGGATTAAATTTGTATAATTTGTGTTGATATATTTATATTATTTATTCTGTCATTACTAGAGTATTTTTAGGAGAGTTTCCTCTGAGGCTTTCTAAAGCCTAAACAGTTCCACATATGTACAAAATAGTATCAGTAATCAACAAAATTGACACAGGAATTTTTTAAACCTGCCACTTAAAAAAAAATCAGCGTTGAATGTAATGAAACGCCATTTTCTGGGTGAGACCCCATAGGCTTCCCAGAGCTTACTAGGCTGATATGCTAATGTCAAACTTTGGCATCAGTCATGTGTATGGAGTTCTGTGGGCCTACCGGGGACCACGAACCTGAACCTGGCCCATGCCTCAGAAGAGGCAAGGGAAGCAATGGCCTATAGAAACCCCCGTGTGGTTGGAAGCATTCTATGTCTGCCATCGACCGGGTTAGGCACCCAGAAAGGTAAGCATCCCAAAATAAACCCCTATTCTGGTGAAAATATTGGTACCAAAAGCCGAACAAGTGGATAGAACTCCCCTAAACGAAGCGAGCAAACGATCATGACGTTACACGTTGCCGCACCGCTGTCTGCGCAGCTTTCCCCTCCCTGAGAAAGGGAAGTGGGAGCCCCCAGAGCCCTCACGCCGGCTATCCACCCGTCAGTTCTAAGGCTGATGCTAAAGGCTGAGGTTGTGTGCTCTGGCTCAGGTGGTTGTTTCAGCACTGTACCTAGTGTGTGGCAGTGCGCACCACTGTCTTCTAGGTGGTGCGTGAGCCGAAAGTAATTCTCCAGTAATCGGGTTGCATGCGCCTATGGTTTCCTTCCCTAGGTGCCCTTGTAAGTACTGCCCTTGGGGCTTGGGGCCACCTTCCACAAGTTCCTTGGGTTCTGCCCCTGCTAGGCCATTTACTGCTTGATTTTCGGCCACCCTTTGTGTGCTAGGGTGTTCTGTCTCCCTTGTTCGCCTTGGGGTTGGGGGCAGTTTGCACTGGTAGGGGCACAGGGTACTGCGCAGCTTGTTTTCACCTATCATAGCGGCCGGTTCTGTTCCGCGTGGGAATGTTGTCCTCTTGCGGAGTTTTTCTTTTTCTTTTTGTTTGTCGGCCTGGTGGGGGGGTCTGCCTTGGTTCTTTCTCCCTGTGTACTGGGTATTCTTCTCTCTTCCGGTGGTTCCCCCTGCTAGGTCCCCGTGAGTGTACACTTCCCAGGGGTTCAGTTCTTAGAATGTTGTTTGGTATTTTTGGGCATTGGTTAGCAGTACCCTGCCTGGGATTACCTGGGCATGAGTCCCAGTAGGTAAACGCGCAGGACCCTGGGAAACCCCTAGGGGGCGCGTGGGTTCGATGGATGTGGCCCCAGGAGCCCCTTCCCCCTCGCTTTGTGCGAGTTTGAGGGTTGCTCTGTCCCCTTGTCTCAGGGTGACAAATTGTTTTGCCTCCGTCTGCTGCCTGCGGGGTCGGTGGCACCTTCAGCCTGGAGCCGTGCGAGTTTTGTTGCTTGTTTGTGGCTCGATTATCCAGTCTTATGCTGACTATGCGGGTGCAGGCAGCATGGGCGTTGCTAGTTTTCAGTGGTGCAACGTGCTAGGTCGTTTGCTCCTCGGGAGCCCCAGGGCTGCCCCTTTGCTTGTCTGCTCCCCAGGGGTGTGGTTCTTTCCAGATTGCCGGGTTCAGTTTCCTGGTGATCTGGAGGCCGTTCTATCTGTTTCTGTCCCAGGTTCGGACCTGGCTGGGTCTTGTTTAGGGCTCTTGGGCCGCTCCTTGTCTTTCCCTCCAGAAGTGTTGCTGCGGCTGTGGTCCCGCCTTCGGCTGTTTATGAGGGGGTCCCGGGGTGCTCGGCGGTTGCTCGAGCGGTTGTGCGGGAGTAGGAACTTCGACGTGCTGGTCTGCCCGCAGGGTCGGGTTTGGCGTCGGCGTCTGTTTGGTTCCTTCGGAGACTCCCCTCCCACCTCTCTTGCAATCATTGGGTTCGTCCTCCGGGGATCTTGTGTTGGTGTTGCATCACCAGCTTCCTCTTTGGGGTTTTCGGGGTTCCGTGCCTTGGCACCTCCCCTAGCCTTCGCTCGATGTGTTCATGGACGGGCCATCTCTTGGCTGGGGCTTTGTGACCAGTGGTCAGCAGGTCGGCCGGGGATGGTGGGGTCTGTCTGTCCGTTGGGTTCACAGCACGGTTCAAGAGTTCGTGACTGTCTGGTTTTGCGCTTCGGAGAGTTCGGGTCACTCGGTGCTCTACCATCCAGCTCTATTTGGACTGTTCTCGTGCGGGTTCTTTGCCGGAACTACATGGTTTCTCTTAGGTGTTTGGCCTTTGGGGTTGGTCCCTTCGAATGGCTCGTTTGCTGGATTCTCGGGATTTGGCTAACCGTGAGTTTCATATCTTGGCGAACAGCCTGTCTCAGTTCATTCCTGTGTTCGCGGATTGGCCAGTCGTCGCCGACGCGTTTCGTTGGCTCTGCCGGATGTATGGACTCCTGGCCATGGACTACTTCGTGTCGGCATGGTCTAGGCATTGCCCTTTCCCGCCTGCGAGGTGTTCACGGTGGATGTCTTTTGGCAGGATTGGTCGAGGTGGGGGTATCTGTTCCTCTACTCCTGGTCCAGCTGTTGCTTCGGGTTCTGGCTTGGTTGGAATCCATTTCCAAGGAGAGTAGTTTTTATGGTCCCTTGGTGGCCAGCCCAGCTTTATTTTTTGACGCTGCTTGATAGGTGTCCGAACCTGGGGCGTTTTCCTGCGGCTCCACCTCTTTCAGCAGGTCGGACCGGTCCTGTACATAACTGGTTCGACCTTCTCCTCGGCTCTTCGCGCCTGGTATTTTGACGCGGGTGTATCACCATCCCTGTGGTGATCAGGTGGCTTCATTCATGGTGTCCCACCTGCGAGCTTTGTCTCGGCGATAGTATGATGTTCCTGGTGTTTTTATGCACCTTTTTCTTGCTCTTCGTAGGTTGTCTTCTCTTTCGCATCGGGTTGTGTTGTCCTTTCTTGGGTTTTCAGGACTAAAGTTATTTGATGTTTTTTACCGTCGCCTCGTTTTGTGCGGCGCTGGTGGAGCCACTCCGGCTTGTGTTCGGGTAGACGTCATCTGCCCCATTTCATATGCTTTCTTGTGTTTTGTTTCACCTCCGGCTTGCTCATGCGTCGCTTGAGCCGTTCGGTTCAAGTTTGGTTTTCATTGGCCATATTTTGTTGGCATGGGCCTCTGCGGGTCGGGTCGGGAGCTTCCGGCTCTCTTCTGGTGCAGGGTTTTCTGCTCTTTGATACTGGTGGTAGGTTTGTACATTTGCAGCCTTTCACTGTCTTTCTGGCAATGGTCGAGACTGCTGCTTTCCGGAGGGGTCCTTGGGTTATTGATGCTTGATTGGTTCGGCCGGGGGTGCGTCCTGTATTGTCTGGTTGCACTTTTTGCCGTTACCTGCGTACCGTCTCTGGGGATGCGCTTTGGGTTGATCAGGTTCCCCTCGTTCCCTGTTTCAGGGCTCGGGTCTCCCAGGTCGTCCGCAGAGTTTTTAAGTCTTCCAGCCTATCCTTGCGCCCGTGCTGTTTGGACGTTTGCAGTTTTCGCTGCTGTGTTGGTGACATCTAGGGCTCATTTTGGGGGCAAGGATTTGAGGGTCGCACAGTTTCCTGGCCGCCCGTACTTTATGCGCGTGTCTGCTCCTGTGTGTTCTTGTTGCCTTGGGTCGCAGGTTGCAGCCTGTTGTCTCGGCTTCGCGTTGCGGAGTTTGTGGCGGCCGCCTCCCAGGTCAGCCCTTTCTGTTCCTTCTCTTTGGATGTGAAGCTCTAGGGAGCCATAGGGGCTCCCCACAGAAAACCAGCGTTGAATGTTATGAAATGCCATTTTCTGGGTGAGCCACAGAGGCTCCCTGGCAACTCTCCCTCCCACCGGTCGGCGGTTTTTTCGCGTTGGTTGAAGCTTGGCTTCCGAACTGATGCTAGGCAGCCGGCCTAGTGAGGTCCTTGGCTCCCCCCTCCCCCTCTCAGGCCGGGAAGGGCTGCGCAGATGATCGGCACGCCAGTGAAGTGTGATGTTAGCTTGTTTCCTTGGGATTGTAGGGAGTTTCTACCTCTCTGTTCGGTTTTTTGTTTTAGTTTTTTACCATGTGGGGCTTGTTTTGTTATGCCTACCTTTCTGGGTGCCTAACCCTGGTCGATGGCAGATAAGGAAAACCCCAACCACAAGGGGGTTTTCCAGGACCATTGCTCCCTGAAACCTCTCTGAAGGGGCCAGGTTCTGGCGCTGGTCCCTGGTAGGTTTGAACTCCTTAGCTAATGTCCCGGTCTAATATAATATACATTAGCCCGATAAGCTCCAGGGAGCCTCCGAGGCTCGCCCAGAAAATGGCGTTTCATTACATTCAACGCTGTTTTTTTTTTTTTTTACAGCTTCAATTCCTCTAAGTGGTGGAGCGTTTCAATGTTCCAACCCTGACAACTATGTCCTTGCTCAACACACAGTGAAGGTACGAAGATCAGGTCAGATCACCGACATTCATCTCCTCCTTGATATGGAACGTAAGTTTTGCATTCATTTTAAATTTACCTTATTTCAAATGCTATTTTCTGGGGGGGAGCCCCCTGTTTAAGCTCCCCAGAGCTTATACAGGCTGTTATAGAACTATTAGACTTTGGCATCAGTCAGTGTAAATGGAGTTCTTAGGCCTATCGGGGACCACGAGCCAGAACCTGGGCCTCCTCAGGTTCAGAGAAGGGAACACAGAGCATTCAGGGAAAAACTTGCCATTTAATTCTGAATATGTAAGAGTGTTCGCTTCTTCTACCACCCCCCTTTTTTTATGGTGTACACTTTATTATGCAAGGTTATACAGTTACATATCTGATTTTATACAAAAAATTAACATTAAGAGGACACAAAAAAAAGTTCGCTTCCTAGAGGCTGTAGATTTCCTCGAACTCCTCCGACGCCGGGCTGGAACCGAGGATGCAGCGAGCATTCCCCCTCTGGATCGCGACACTGAGGCGCTGAAAGAGAAAACTTGCTGCTCTAGGGTCTCTTGTGGTGTCAATGAGCTTGGAACCAAGATCCTTAAGAAACCTTCTTGCACTCTCTCCCCATGGGCCTAGAGTCTCAGACCCTATTGGAACAAAGTTGTACCGATGATCTAATTGCCTGTACTTGGCTGACTGTCTCTTTCTCTGCGTGTCGCCGCGGCTCCTGCTGTGCCGGCAGAGAGGTTGATGTATGTGGTTGCCAGGGTGGATACACAAGTATAGTCCCATGCCAACTGTCTGCCACCCTTCCACGGTCGCAGTGTGATTCCGTCTGGTCGGCCGGCAAAGCTAACAGAGTCACGGTTCAGTCGGTTGCGGGGCTCTCTCTCCGCTGGACACTGAGCAGAGACAAGGCTTCTTTTAATGATGTCATTGACTTCGTCGTGTGTAGTGTGCCAACCACCAGATTTTCCACAGTGCAGGCCATGCAATCCATATTCGTCAGCATCTACCTCGCCGCAAATACACCTATGAACAATGTGGATAGGGGCAGCAAGACGGAGAGCGACTGCAATACGGAGCTCCTGCGGATCAAGACGTGTGCCTGTCGCAGACATAGGGACTGCCAAAAGGAAGTCCCCTGCATGGGGAGCCTGGACAGCTGTGAGGCGTGCACGATCACTGGGGGTTGTTGCTGCCTCCAGCAAAGCTGTGGCTTCTTTGTCTACAATTGGGCTGTCCCAGCTGGATTGTTTTTTGGCTTTCGGCATGGCTGGTCTGAGTGCTGGGTCTGCCATGGCACCCCATTTCGTGTCGCATTCCGTGTAGTGGGGGTCCTATATCCCCGCTACATCACTCAGGGTGTCATTCTTTCTTTCTTTCTTTCTTTCTTTCTTTCTTTCTTTCTTTCCTGGTTTCTTGCACATTCGGTGGGCACCAGATGCGGAGCATTGGGTCTGTAGAAATGTCAAACACAGTTTGCTGCCTTGTCATGTAGAGTTGAGGGCTGGGAAGTTCAAGTTAGATGTATTTTCTGGGGAAAGTCCATTGTGGCTCCTTGAAGCTGTCATACACTGATAGGGTACCATCTACTAGGTCAAATGAGCCACAGAATTCCATTGGCCTATTGGGACCAGTGCCAGAACCTGACTCTTCCCTCACAGAGGGGAAAGGAAACAGTAAAATTTATTTATTTATGCCACCACCAGAGATGGCAACCAGAAAGTCAGCAAGTCAAAACAAACCACTGCTGGCTTCAGTAGAGACCACACCCTCTAAACTGTACCAGAAGAACTTCCCAACTATGTAAGCAAAATATTGAAATCTCTTGGAACTAGCAAAAGCTTGTTCGTCCCATCTCCTCACTCGTTTGGGGGAAGTAGAGGATGAAGATATAGTCGGCTGCCCTCTCCACCCTCAGTTCTGTGCTGATGTAGTGAGTACCAGGTCACCTCTCTTCCTCTCTGGCTCCGGTGTTTTGCTGTTTCAGCTAAGTGGTGGTTTTTGCCTTTGGTGGCATTTCCTTTACACTGCAATGTAGCACGAGCCATAAATATATGTGTGTTTGGGGCTACGTGTGCAAAAGGTTACCTTGTCTGTGTGCTCACTAGTGTTGCACACTAGTGAGCAACCATTATCAACCACACTAGACAACCATTATCATGGTTGTCTTCCCCTTGAGTGTTCAGGTGTCATTCCCTTAGAGGTCCTCCTTGCTTGTGGCGGCCCTTGCCCAGGGTAAGTCAGATGTCTTGGAACTTTGCTGTTCTTACTTGGGTTGGAAGTGACATTTTGCTTTCGGTGCACACTGGCTGCTCACATGCTTCTCCAAGCGCACTGACATCACCTTTCACAGCAGCGTGAACCAGGCTATATTGGCTTATTATATAAAAGGGTCCAGTGTAGTGTCCCAGTGCCTTTGTCATCTTGCTTAGTTTACAATTTGGGCTCTGGAAATCAACTACAGGCTCGGTGGTCCCATGGATAGCCTTCCCTTTCCTGAACCTGCTCTTGTTTCGTGTGAGTTTTGTGGTTTGCATGTCATCCATGTCATGCGATGGCATTCAGTCCGTCTGCCTTCATTGTGCTAATGCTGGGTCAGTGACACCCTTGACCTTGAGTCCTGTGTGGGTTTGCTCTTCCCATATGACTCTTCTTTGTGGCCCTCCTGGTGAGGATAGGGCTCATCGGGCAGTGACTTTTTGTGTTAGTTTTTCTAGGTTTCAGCAGTCTGGGTTGTGTGCCCGGTTGGATGCCCCGGAGCACATTTGTGTTCTTTACAATATGTATACAGTAGAACGTTCATAATGTTCCAAGGAACTGTGATACATGTGTCACTAATGTGTCCACAACAAATGTTTTTTGGCACAGCGTTACCTGTTCGATATTCAATATATTTACAGTATGTACACTTTCACACACTATATGTCACACACTGTATTACATACTCAGTACTTCATAACTGTGTGATAATCAAAGAAGCAGTCCATGGTTCACAGCGTGACTTCGCACTCATTTCACCAGGTATAGAAAGATTTTTGCTTCCTGTTTCTTCGTTTTGTGCTTGCAAATAACGCACTCATATACATCCTTGGCATTAGTACCTGTAGGTGGTATGTAGCCAAGCTTGTGAAGTGTAAATTAGTCTTGAAAAGATTATAGGAAAAGATCAATTTGTAATGTAGTCTTAAAAGTATCGCATTGTAAGGTAAGATTGGAAAGATTTATGTATTCTTGAAAATATCTAGGAAAAGCTCAATGACCAAATTCTGTGCTGGTATCTCGTATCTCTCCTGGTATCACTCATATCTTCACCTGTATATGGGAAAGTGGGTGCAACACCAACATCAGAATCATCAAATTGTGGTTTGAGTGGTACAAAATTATCACAGTCCTCCCTCACGAATTCACCCGTGCTTCTTGTACTGCCACCACCACCACTGGCAATAAACATCACCATGGAAGATGCTAACACTGTTCATCTATGTTACTTGTATCAGACTCATCATCACTGAACCCAGAAAACGATTCATCTATAGTATCTATGAAAATTGGAGATGACAAGGGCTCGGCTTCTGCTGGATACACTCGCAGTATCATCCTCATCGATGCTGTATCACTTGTATCTGACCTTGTGGTAGGTCCTTATTGTGCCTAGCTTCATCAATATCATGACCCTTATGTTCTTCAAACAAAGAGGTCTGAATTTCACCACCAGAGAGTGATGTTAAGAGAGTGAACACCGCATCCAACAGGAAATTGGGAGCCATGGTTGCTCACTCAGAACTGAGCCAGCCAGCAGTCCTAGGGCATTCTGGGAATTTATTCCAAGATGGCTGCCTCTCACTGGAGGGGCCCAGGAGTCCATTTCATACCCACCCTACCTTGTGTTTTGAATGGTGCAAAATCTTAAATTAATGTTTTCCCGGGCTGCGCTTTGCCTGCCACGAGTCTTGTCGGCTGGCACAGTCCAGTGGTTAAGTAATAGATTTAATATTTGTGGGGTAAGTGAGTTCTAGAGTTGAAGAGTGAAGGAGTACATGCACATTGTGGGATAGTAGTGTACTGAAATATTTGTCACTTATGTTTTAGGTGCAGGTGAAGGTGTGTGACACTGGCTTTGATGTTGATGAGATCAATTCCTGTGAATCTAATGGAGACCGCAGAGGCAGTAAGGATATTTGTTGCACGTCTTCAAAGCCATTGGAAACTGTATCAGACTCACGCAACAGACTGTTTGACAGATTTCAGTCAGTAGAGGCCTTCAACCTGAAATCTCTCCCTAATGAGATGGTTGCTGCACTACGATTTTTTGAACATCAAAAGAAGGATAAGCCAGCTTTAAACTGGGGAGAGGTTTGTTTAAATTTGTAAAGTTTTTAACAGTTTTCTATCAATGCTTTTTCTTGTAAATAGGATTTTCTCTATCATTAACTTGAAATACTTGGATTGATATTTTTTATTTGCCTAATAAGCCAAGTTTTCATGAATTAATGTTTTTTCGATTACCTAACCTACCTAACCTAACCTAACCTAACTTTTTCGGCCACCTAACCTAACCTAACCTATAAAGATAGGTTAGGTTAGGTTAGGTAGGCCTGGTTAGGTTCGGTCATATATCTACGTTATTTTTAACTCCAATAAAATAAAATTGACCTCATACATAATGAAATGGGTAGCTATATCATTTCATAAGAAAAAAATTAGAGAAAATATATTAATTCAGGAAAACTTGGCTTATTAGGCAAATCGGGCCTTGCATAGTAGGCTGAGAAGTGCGTTCTGGCTACTAGGTACGACATATATATATATATATATGATATATATATATATATATATATATATATATATATATATATATATATATATATATATATATATATATATATATTTTAAATATCTAGAAGGGGTACCACCTCTGGTGCAAGGGTAGGGACCCATAGCCTCGGAGAAGAAAATAAAGAGTACTCAGAGAAGACCTTGTGGATCCTCACTGAACACTTTGATATTTTCTTCTCCTACCACCCCTATTCTTTTGGTATGTGTGTATATTTATCTAACTTTATTTGAAAATGTCATTACACACAAAAAAGTTACAATATTGATTACATGCAGGGTACAAGGCTGCTTGTCACAAGTTGTACAGCTCTTCCAGCTCCTCAGATGGCAGGCAGGAACCATGGATGCAGTGAACATTTCCTCTCTGGATTGCCACACTAAGGTGCTGAAAAAGAAAACTGGCAGAGGGCCAGGTTTTGGCTCGTGGTCCCTGGTAGGCCTAGAACTCCATTTACACTGACTGATGCCAAAGTCTAATAATATGCATATCAGCCTGGATAACTCTGGGGTGCCTCCGTGTCTCACCCAGAAGATGGCATTTCATTACATTCAACGCTGGTTTTTGTTTACGTGCATCGTGGAGTTCTCATATTAAACAGTTGTGCAGGGCAGATCAATATCCCCAATGAAAAGCAGAGGGGCAATAGGTACACTGAGGAAGAACTCTATCAACATCAAGGGACCATGACTTTCCAACACTCCCGCTACACATAAGGGGCATAACTGGCCGACCTCTCACAGTGTTCTAGAGAGAACTCGACAAACACCTCCAAAGAATACCAGATCAACCAGTACTGTGATTCATACGTCAGGCTGTGAGCAGCCATGTCCAACAGTATGGTTGACCCTACGATCGACTCGGAGACTTGGTCGGAGACTTGGTCGGAGACTGGGCTGCGGGGCCATCGATTCCTGTAAGATAGGTAGACAGAAGGTAGGTAGGTAGGTAGGGCATAGGTAAATGACTTGCCACCTTGGACTCGTTTGAAAGAGCTTCAGTATATTTAACCCTAGATTTTTTTCTTGGATTTAAGACAGATCTCTTGATCCCTAAGCTTCTTTTGGCTTCAGAGAGAAAACTTGGTTTGGTAATGGCACCAGGTGATCAAGGGAGGTGTTTGGGAGGCCTGGTGCATCTCCCTAATGAGGCTGAACTAGAGCTTATCTTGGGGAGCCATCGAGGACCCTTTCAGTAAAGTGTATTTCATTATAATCAATGCTTGATTGTTGATACCTAAGAAATTCCAATAATATGTATATTATAATTCACTATTTGCTTGACAGGTTGATATGATAAAACTTGGGCAATATATTATTTCCTTGTGCTCGGCTACCAAAGAGTTGTTTGAGAATGAGTCACGTCTTTTAAGATTGGCCACACCCTGCTACATCCTAGGTAAGAATAATATTTCAGTCTCAGTCATTCCAGATTACAATACTGTATTATGCTTTTCACTTAAATATTGAATTCCCGACTAGATGGTAATAATAATAATTCATAACTAACATTACACGATATATGGGCAAAGTTGTCGATATAAATATTTTCTGGGGAAGTCCCTTGTGGCTCCCTGAAGCTATCTTGCTGAAATTGCTTCTATCTGCTAGGTCCCATCAATCACAAAGTTGTGTTTTGCCTATAGAGACTAGAACCTGGCCTGCTCCTAACGGTGCTAAGAGCAATTAACATTCCACCACCCCCACCCACCAGGAAAACGTCTAGAAATTCAACAAAGCATTGCAGACCTACTGCAGACCCATACTATTGCAAGCACTAAACTCTGTAGTACTCTGCTAGTAGCACTCCTCCAGTCAGATACATTGCCTCGAATTAAAGCCCTCATCTTCCTATCAGAATATTTTTCATCCATTTCAACAGTCTCCCTGTCACCCCACCAGCATGTTCCAGTTTCCAAAACAATCTCGTGTGTGGGGCTCTGTCAGAAGCCATTTTTAAATCCAGTTTTACAGAGTCAACTCAACTATCTCTTTCCTGTCGAATCTGTGTATATCACTGAAGTCGCTAGAGAGGTTACACGTGACGATGTTTGTCACGGATGTCACTGACATTGTCACAGACAGTGATGTGTGACACTAATGTCGCTGTTATTGTCACAGATGGAGATGTTTGTCACTGATGTCGCTAATAACATTATGGACAGTGATGTTTATCATTGACATCATTGACAACATCACAGACGGCGATGTTTACTGCTGCTGTTATGCTGTGACGAGAATAATGGAGTGGCTCTGCTACAGGCTGCTGTGTTATCTGTGAAGATGCCGTATTCAAGATAATAAACAGCAGTGACTGAAACAGATTCGCTACTTGAGAAAATGGTCACAGAAAATGTCTATAAGATTTTACCACATGTAGCTAGGTAATCACGCTTCATCCTTTAAATTACTGTACAAAGATACGTGTGACACAAATCAGTGAACGAAAATCATGGAAACTCAGTTGTTCACTTGTGTGGATCACTGGCTGGTGTTTGTGTGGATCACTCTGGCTGGTGTTTGGTTCATATGGTTCACTTGTTGTGTGGTCCACTTGTGTGATCCAACTTGTCTTATGAAGGAATTATTAATTGTAATCTGTGATAGAATGGGAAAGTTTTCCACCAGTCTGTGAACTCTGTCTGGACATTGTAAGCAAATCCGAACATCCCCCGCTTCGGCCAACCACTGTTCGTCGAACCGGGTGAGTAAATCCGGCCTGAAAAGTGTGCGAACTAGCCGGAGATTTGTTGAATCGGGGTACGTTGAATCGAGGTTGTACTGTATAGCGTATATGAGTCCGATAGCTCCAGGGAGCCTCCGGGCCTCACCCAGAAAATGGCATTTCATTACATTCAATGCTTTTTCTTTTTAGGGGTGCTGGCTTGTATTCTAATGAATTTTTCTTGGTTCTGTGTTGATCTTATTTCCAAGCTTTCTTTAGCCTCTTTGAGGAGGCCAGATTTTGGTCATGGCTCATGGTGGGCACTCTTGGATCTTAAAGCATGGTATGCTTTCCAAGATTTAGAATAGTCAGGTTGCAGCATTGGGGAGTTACTGATGAACTCACTAGGAAAAGTGTGTTTTATTACATTTAGTGCTGCAGTATTGTTACTTTTGATAGCCTTCGGCAAACCAGACTTGTGCAGATATATATGATCTTTAATGTAGGATATGTAGATAATATAACTGGTTATAATATATTTCTCAATGGCATTTGTATTACAGGTGATCTTCATGGAAATTACCAAGACTTAATTTGTTTTGAAAAAGCTCTCTGGAGAGTGGGTCCCCATCTTACGCCAGCAAACTTCCTGTTTCTGGGGGATTATGTTGACAGGGGTGATTATGGCATTGAGGTAAGCATGTATTGCTTATTTTCCATATCTGTCATGAAAATTTAATCATGCTTATATAATTCCTCTTGTTGGGGACAGGAAGCTTGTACTTAGGTTTATGGAGATGCTCCTAGGTCAACTACTGACCTTCTCCAGGATGCAACCCATAATGGTTGCCTAACTCCTGGGTACTTATTTATTGTTAGGTGAAAAGGAGCATCAGGTGGAGGGCTGTTTGGGGGAGGTGAGGAAGACCAGCAGAGGCTAGTTAGTCTCACACTCCCTCCCTCCCTCCCTGTTTATAGTAGCTCTTGGCATTACAAAATCTTATATATATTCAGTTGAGCAGTCACACTTATCATGTAATTAATAAGTTAGTTAAAAAATCATTTTAGCAGTAAGTGAATCAGCCAGTTAACCACTGTGCTGCGCCGAGTTTATTGTGAAATTTCCCCCGGTGCGCATGAAATAAAGTGTTCCCCAAAAATTCCTTTTTCTTCGTAAAATGATAAATTCCCTTTCCTGAAAATGTCTGTGTAAAAATAAATACCAAATTCCACTTACTTTGGCTGTGGGGACGTGGACAAGGTGCGCTGTGACGTCATCAGGGCCGGCCTCTTTTCCTGTGCTCTGCCAGGTCAACTGGCTGTGGGTTCGCTTGGGTGTGGTCGGAACGATAACATCCCTCAGGTGGGTTCCACCTGTTTTCAGTTCCGAAACAGGACTGTGCGGATCTGTGATTCATACTGGACTTGTCTAATCTGAATCCCTGGGTCCTTTGCCCCTCCTTTCAGATGACCACTCTGTCTCAGGTCCGGCTGCTTTTGGCACCGGGTGCCTGGATGGTGTCTTGGGTCCTCCCGGACACGTTTTGCTTTTATAATTTTATTGTACGCGTCCTGATTCATCCGAGGTTCAGTGACTGGCTCGGTTTTGTCGTGGAGCGACAAACTTACTGCTTTCGTTCCCTTCCATTCGGCTTGAATCTGGTACCTCGAGTGTTCACATGCCTTACCAGGTTGTGTTCACCTGGGGGTCAGGTCACCCCCAGGTGACCTGACCTGGTGACGTTTGCTTCTGTTAGGGGTTCAGGCTCTGGCTTACCTCGACAACTGGCTGGTGTGGGCTCCCAGCCAGTTCGCATGTCTGCTCGCCAAGGATATGGTTCTTTCCTAGCTCGCCAGGTTCGGGTTCATGGTGAACTGGAGGAAGTCCCTTTTGGTTCACTCTCAGGTTCGGACTTGGCTGGGTTTGGTGTGGGACTCTCGGACCGCTTCCTTGTCTCTCCCTCCTGCGACGCTGTAGCAGCTGCAGTCCCACCTCCGGCTGTTTTTGGAGGGCACCCGGGTCACACGTCGGTTGTTTGAGCGGTTGTGCGGGAGCCTGAACTTCGCCATGTTGGTCTACCCATCGGGTCGGATCTGGCTTCGGCGGATGTTTTGATTTCCTCTGGGGGTCGGGTCGGGGAGCTTCCTGCTCTCCTCTGCCGCAGGGGCTTTCTGTTCTTTTGGTCCTGGTAGTAGGTTTGTACGTTTGCAGCCTTCTCCATCTATTCTGGCGAAGTCCAAGACGGCTGCTTTCCGAAGGGGTCCTTGAGTTATTGGTGCTTGGTTGGTTCGACCGGGGGTGCATCATGTGTTATGTCCAGTTGCGACTCTTTGCTGTTCCCTGCTCACCTCAGCTGTGATGGCTGGGGTTGCTCCGGTTTCCCTCGTTCCCTGTTCCAGAGCTTGGGTCTCCCAGGTAGTCTGCAAGGTTATAGCCAGTCTAGCCAGCCTGCGGTCTATCCTTGCGCCCGTGACGTTCGGACATTTACAGCTTTGGCTGCCGTGTTTGGTAACATGTCTTGGACTCATGCTCGGGCGCGGGCATTTTGGGGGTCGCACAGGATACTAGCTGCCTGTTATTGGTGAGAGTATGCTCCTGGATGTTCTTATGTTACTTTCGGTTGCAGATTGCAGCCTGTTGTCTCGACTTCGCATTGAGGAGTTTGCGGCGGCCGCCTCCCGGGTCAGTCCCTATTTTCTTTCTCTTTGGGGGATGAAGCTCCAGGAAACCGTAGGGGCTCCCCCCTCAGAAAACCAGTGTTGAATGTAATGAAACACAATTTTCTGGGTTAGCCCTGGAGGCTCCCTGGTAACCTTCCCTCCCACTGGTCGGCGTGTTTTTCGCATTGGTTGAAGCTTAGCTTCTGAACTGAACTGAAGTGCAGTGCAGCTGGCGCGGTGAGGTCCAGGGCCCCCCCACCCTCCACCTCTCGAGGAGTGGAGGGCTGCACGGACAAGTGGCGCAGAAGTAGTGTACAGTGGTACCTCGGAATGCGATTGTCCCTGTATGCGAGGTTTTCGGAAGGCGAGGTGTATTTACTCCAAAAATTTGTCTCGGAAGGCGATGGTTACTTCGGGAGGCGAGTTTGGACGCGAGTTTGTTGATACGCGTACAGCCGACCTAGCGCGTGGTGGTTCGGCGATCGTCGCCCCTCCGCCCCTCAGTTTATTATTGTCTCGCGCTCAGTGACTACCCCCACATCAATTCTTCTCGCGGATTTTCAGTGTTTTGTTGGATTTTTGGTGATTTGTCTATACAATTTGTTATTATATATCTCACCATGGGTCCCAAGAAAGCCAGTGGTAAGGATAAAGGCCAGAAAGCTCATGTGAGGATGACAATAGAGGAGAAACAAGAGATCATTCGGAAGCATGAGAATGGTACACGTGTTGTTGAACTTTGTAGGCAGTACAACAAAGCCACATCAACAATATGCACTATACTTAAGAAGAAAAATAAGATTATGGGTGCTAAAGTGGCAAAAGGAGTAAGAACATTAACGGCACAAAGACCACAAATACTTGAAGAAGTGGAAAAGTTGTTATTAATTTGGATACACGACAAGGAGTTGAGGGGTGATAGTGTTTCGGAGGCCATTATTTGTGAGAAAGCCAGGGTGTTGCACGAAGACCTTCTAAAGAATACCCCTGCAACGAGTGATGCAGATAAGAAAGAGTTTAAGGCAAGCAGGGGCTGGTTTGAAAAATTTAGAAAGAGAAGTGGTATCCATAGTGTTACAAGGCATGGGGTTATGTGATGTGATTATGGAAGGGGACTCCCCTTCCAAACAGTAACTCCTCTCCTCCTCCCCCCTCCTCACCATCTTCCATACGCCTACAGCACTCGACAGCAAGGTAAGTAATAACTGGAACACAGTTTTGTAGGTTTATTTAGATGAATTAGGTATAAAAATTTAGTTTGATGTGGGGTTTTTGGGGTAGTCAGGAACGGATTAATTCATTTCCCTTTATTTCTTATGGGGAAATTAACTTCGGAATGCGAGTTTTCGGAAGGCGAGGCGTCTCCAGGAACGGATTAAACTCTTATTCTGAGGTATGCCTGTATTTTGCTTGTTTCCTTGGGATTGAAGGGAGTTCTACCTCTCTGTTCATTTTTTGTTGTTAGTTTCTTACCATGTGGGGTTTGTTTTGTCATGCCTACCTTTCTGGGTGCCTGACCCCGGTCAATGGCAGACAGGGAAAACCCCAACCACAAAGGGGTTTTCCAGGACCATTGCTCCCTGAAACCTCTCTGAAGGGGCCAGGTTCTGGCGCTGGTCCCTGGTAGGTCTGAACTCCGTAGTTAATGTCTCGGTCTAATACACCATACATTAGCCCAATAAGCTCCAGGGAGCCTCTGGGGCTCACCCAGAAAATGGTGTTTCATTACATTCAGCGCTGTTTTTTTTTTTTCTTGCAGGTGGTTGCTTACTTATTTTCCCAGAAGCTTCAGGCTCCAAATAAGTATTTTCTCCTGCGAGGCAACCATGAAGTTAGAGACCTCCAGAAAATGTTTACATTTCAACAGTAAGTTTTTGTTTAACATCATTCAGTTTGTAGTAACATCAGCAATGTACTTTTCTGGGGGGAGGCCCATCAGCTCCCTGAAGGTATATCAGGGAGCTCCCATCAGCTCCTTGTTTTCTTTTTCATTGATTCAGTGCCATACTACTAGGTGCCATCAGTCGTGGAGTTCTATTGGCCTACCCTGGACCACAAGCCAGAACCTGGCCTGCTCAGAGAGGCCCAGGGAGCGATGGCCTATGAACACTTTACAATTCAAATTATTCATAAGTGCCACTACCAGGGAAGACACCCAGAAAAATTGGCAAAGCAAACAGACTACTGCATGGTTAAATTAAGATTGCAGCCACAAAATTTCCAAAAGAACTCCCCCCCCCCCCAACAATGAAAACAAACCACCAAAATTTTGTGTAACTAGTGTAATTACCTAAGTGTAGTTACAGGATGAGAGCTACTCTCGTGGTGTCCCGTCTACCCCAATTCTCTTTATCATATAACGCTTTCAAATTACTGACGGTCTTGTCAGCCACCACCTAACTTGTTCCAACCGTCTACCACTCTGTTTACAAAAGTGAATTTTCTTATATTTCTCCCGCAGCTTTGTTTCGTTAGTTTAAATCTATGACCTCTTGTTCTTGAAGTTCCGGGTCTCAGGAATTCTTCCCTATCAATTTTATCGATTCCTGTTACAATTTTGAACGTAGTGATCATATCGCCTCTTTTTCTTCTATCTTCTAGTTTTTGCATATTTAATGCATCTAACCTCTCCTCGTAGCTATTATCCTTCAGTTCTGGGAGCCACTTAGTGGCATGTCTTTGCACCTTTTCCAGTTTGTTGATGTGCTTCTTAAGATATGGGCACCACACAACCGCTGCATATTCCAGCTTTGGTCTAACAAAAGTCGTGAACAATTTCTTTAGTATATCGCCATCCATGTATTTAAATACAATTCTGAAGTTAGAAAGCATAGCATAGGCTCCTTGCACAATATTCTTTATGTGGTCCTCAGGTGATAGTTTTCTATCTAGAACCACCCCTAGATCTCTTTCTTTATCAGAATTTTTTAAAGATTTCTCACATAATATATAGGTTGTGTGGGGTCTATGTTCTCTTATTCCACATTCCATAACATGACATTTATTAACATTAAATTCCATTTGCCAAGTGTTGCTCCATATACTTATTTTATCCAGGTCTTCTTGAAGGGCATGCCAATCATCTAGGTTTCTTATCTTCCCTATTATCTTAGCATCATCAGCAAACATGTTCATATAATTCTGTATTCCCACTGGTAGATCATTTATGTAGACAATAAACATCACTGGTGCAAGAACTGAACCCTGTGGTACTCCACTTGTGACATTTCTCCAGTCTGATACATTGCCTCTGATCACTGCCTTCATTTTTCTATCAGTCAGAAAATTTTTCATCCATGTTAGAAGCTTACCTGTCACCCCTCCAATATTTTCTAGTTTCCAGAACAACCTCTTATGTGGAACTCTGTCGAAAGCCTTTTTTAGGTCCAGATAGATGCAGTCAACCCAACCATCTCTTTCCTGTAATATCTCTGTGGCTCGATCATAGAAACTGAGTAAATTCAATATACAGGATCTTCCAGATCGAAAACCATACTGTCTGTCTGATATTATATCATTTCTCTCCAGGTGTTCTACCCATTTAGTTTTGATTAGTTTTTCCAATACTTTCACTATTACACTTGTCAATGATACAGGTCTATAATTGAGGGGGTCTTCCCTGCTGCCACTTTTGTAGCAGGGAAGACCCCCTCAGTTATAGAACTATGGAACAATTATGGAACTATGTTAGCCTGTTTCCACACGTTTGCTATGATTCCTGTACACAGGGATGCCTGAAAGATCAGGTGAAGTGGAATGCTGAGCTCAGATGCACATTCTCTCAGAACCCATGGTGAAACGCCATCTGGGCCAGCTGTTTTGTTCTTACTGAGCTCCTTTAGCATATTTTCCACTTCATCTTTAGACACCTCTATCCGCTCTATGTTGTTTTCTGGAATTCTTATTGTGTGTGTGTGTGTGTGTGTAATTACCTAAGTGTAATTACCTAAGTGTAGTTACAGGATGAGAGCTACGCTCAAGCTATGAGAGCTATGAGAGCTACACACACACACATACGTGTGTGTGTGTGTGTGTGTGTGTGTGTGTGTGTGTGTGTGTGTGTGTGGTGTGTATCTATATATATATAAATATATATATATATATATATAATATGTCGTACCTAGTAGCCAGAACGCACTTCTCAGCCTACTATGCAAGGCCCGATTTGCCTAATAAGCCAAGTTTTCCTGAATTATAATATTTTCTCTAAATTTTTTTCTTATGAAATGATAAAGCTACCCATTTCATTATGTATGAGGTCAATTTTGTTTTATTGGAGTTAAAATTAACGTAGATATATGACGGAACCTAACCTATCTTTATAGGTTAGGCTAGGTTAGGTAGCCGAAAAAGTTAGGTTAGGTTAGGTAGGTTAGGTAGTCGAAAAACAATTAATTCATGAAAACTTGGCTTATTATTCAAATCGGGCCTTGCATAGTAGGCTGAGAAGTGCGTTCTGGCTACTAGGTACGACATATATATATATATATATATATATATATATATATATATATATATATATATATAATATGTATGTCGTACCTAGTAGCCAGAACGCACTTCTCAGCCTACTATGCAAAGCCCGATTTGCCTAATAAGACAAGTTTTCATGAATTAATGTTTTTTCGTCTACCTAACCTACCTAACCTAACCTAACCTAGCTTTTTTTGGCTACCTAACCTAACCTTACCTATAAAGATAGGTTAGGTTAGGTTAGGTAGGGTTGGTTAGGTTCGGTCATATATCTACGTTAATTTTAACTCCAATAAAAAAAAATTGACCTCATACATAGTTAAAAGGGCAGCTTTATCATTTCATAAGAAAAAAATTATAGAAAATATATTAATTCATGAAAACTTGTCTTATTAGGCAAATCGGGCCTTGCATAGTAGGCTGAGAAGTGAGTTCTGGCTACTAGGTACGACATATATATATATATATATATATATATATATATATATATATATATATATATATATATATATATATATATATATATATATATATATATATATATATATATATATATATATATATATATATATATATATATATATATATATATATATATATATATATATATATATATATATATATATATATATATATATATATATATTATTATTTATTATTTATTTATTTATTTATTTCTAGTCTGACACCTTGGAGTCAGAATTCATCACTCACTAAAAGTTGCACAAGTTGGAGCAGTAGTATGAAAAAAGTGAATCAAACACTGAGAATAATCAAGCGTACCTTTACCTTCAAGGAAAAGAAAGTAGTCGTTCAATTGTATAAGACTTTGGTGCACCCCACCTGGATTATTGCATCCTGGCATTAAGACTACATCTGGGTCATTCCATCTCAAATCACCAAAAAGTCTCCTATGGCTCCCACTCGACCCTCTCCAAATGCCATGAAATTTTGTAGTAAGATATCCCTAGACCCCAAATGACACCTTGCAAAATATTAGAGCTCGATCTGCTTTGGTTCTTAAATAACAGGTCAATATTCAATAGGTTCTCGTCCCATTAATGCGCAAGTACCACAAAAATGACCAACTTTGAGCCTTTGTTAAATCACTTGTATTGCCTGTAGGAGTGTGAAAGTTGACATACCAGGACAACTTTTGGTGTAGAATAACATAGTGTAATTGAAAAAGCAGTATGGGTGGCCATTCAGCTATCCATCCATGCTAAAATCACTGCCAAATTTTGTCACAGGAAATTTACACCCCAATTTGGAGACCACTTACTCATCAGCAAAAGGTCTAAATGCCATGATCTTTTGCAACGATGTATAACAAGCACAGTATTATGCAGTGATACAATAGCAACTCTGTTGTATCCATATGTCCAGAGGTGGCCCACTTGAAAGCTGACCAAAAAAGTGTCATTTGCAAAACTAGCCAACTTTCAAGGCAAAATATCTCAATATGCGTCATTCCCAATTTGGTTTTGATTGACACCATTGGATAGAGCAGATTTTTATGTACAAGAGTGACTTTTATTTAGGTTGGGATCTGAATTCCTAGTTCAGCCAGAGGACTCTGAAAATGACATACCTTGGTGTGATATCTTTGCAGCTTTCGCTGCTGTGTTGGTGACGTCTAGGGCTCATTTCTGACGCGAGGATTTTGGGGTCGCACAGGTTCCTGGCCGCCTGTTCTTTGTGCGCGTGTCTGCTCCTGTGTGTTCTTAGTTGCCTTGGGTCGCAGGTTACAGTCTGTTGTCTCGGCTTCGCGTTACGGAGCTTGTCTCAGCTTCGCAATGCGGAGTTTGTGGCGGCCACCTCCCAGGTCAGCCCTTTCTTTTCCTTCTCTTTGGGTATGAAGCTCCAGGGAGCCATAGGGGCTCCCCACAGAAAACCAGCGTTGAATGTAATGAAACACCATTTTCATGGTGAGCCCCGGAGGCTCCCTGGCAACCCTCCCTACCACCGGTCGGCAGTTTTTTTTGCATTGGTTGAAGTTTAGCTTCCAAACTGATGCTAGGCAGCAGGCGCGGTGAAGTCCGGGGCCCCCCCTCCCTCTCTCGGGGCGGGGAGGGCTGTGTGGACAATCGGCACGGCAGTAAAGTGTGATGTTTGTTTGTTTCCTTGGTATTGTAGTGAGTTTCTACCACTCTGTTCAGTTTTGTGTTTTAGTTTTTTTCCATGTGGGGTTTGTTTTGTTATGCCTACCTTTCTGGGTGCCTAACCCCGGTCGATGGCAGATAAAAACCCCTACCACAAGGGGAGATTTTTCCAGGGGCCATTGCTCCCTGAAACCTCTCTGAAGGGGCCAGGTTCTGGTGCCGGTCCCTGGTAGGTCTGAACTCCTTAGCTAATGTCCCGGTCTAATATAACATACATTAGCCCGATAAGTTCTAGGGAGCCTCCGGGGATCACCCAAAAATTGGCGTTTCATTACATTCAATGCTGGTTTTAT
Source organism: Procambarus clarkii (assembly GCF_040958095.1). Lineage (NCBI taxonomy): Eukaryota > Metazoa > Arthropoda > Malacostraca > Decapoda > Cambaridae > Procambarus > Procambarus clarkii. Next base: position 13,244,909 of record NC_091240.1, on the reverse strand, counting down.
GCGAACCTTGCACTTCCCGAACTTGAGTATCCGAATCAACTCCAATCGGGAAACTGTAAGTTTCGGACGCACAGTTTTTACAAAGAACGAGGCTGTCTGTAGTTGAGAACCATCTCGGCGAGATAGCCTCAGGGAACCACCAGGGCTCATCCAGAAAGAGTCATTTCATTACATGCAATGTTGGTTTTTATTATAAGTAAAATTATTTTAAGCATAATCATTACTCTATCATGTACTCTATTATTCTTTATGTCAAGAATGATGCAAAAATCATAAAACCTTTCTTTCTTTCTTCCAGAGAATGTTTAAAGAAGTTTGGTACCCTCCTTGGAAAAAGTGTTTGGGATGCCGTTAATGACGTTTTTGATTGTATGCCACTTGCTGCTATTGTTGATAAGAAGGTAGGATATTTTCTTTTCTTGGGGGAGCCCCTACGGCTCCCCGGAGCTTACTAGGCTGATATGCTAATGTCAGACTTTGGCATCAGTCATGTGTACGGAGTTCTTATGGCGGGTCCTACCGGAGATCACGAGCCAGAACCTGGCCCCCTCAGAGAGGCAAGGGGAGCAATGGCCTATAGAAACCCCCATGTGATTGGAAGCATTCTGTCTGCCATTGACTGGGTTAGGCACCCAGAAAGGTAGGCGTCCCAAAGCAAACCCCTATTCTGGTGAAAATTACAACCAAAAGCCGAACAAGTGGATAGAACTCCCCAAACAAAAACGAGCAAACTAGTATGACGTCACTGTCGTCATGCCACTGTCTGCCCAGTTTCCCCCTTACCCAGGAGGGGGAAGGGGTAGCCCCAGACCCACCACGCTGGCAATCCACACCCCAGTTCTTAACGCTGATGCTATTGGCTCGGTTGTGTGCTCCTGCTCGGTTTTTCGGCCACCCTTTGGGTACTTTGGTGTTTTGTCTCCCTAGATTACCTTAGGGTAAGAGGCAGTTTTCACACTGGTAAGGGGCACAGAGTGCTGCACAGCTTGTTGTCAGCTATCACAGCGGCCGGCTCTGTTTCTTGGGGTACGTTGTCCTCTTACGGGGTTATGTTTTTCTTTTTGCCTTGGTGGGAGGGTTCAGCCCTAATTGCCACTGGTGTTTGGCCTTACCCCTGATACTTAGTGGTGCCCCGTGCTTGGTCTCCGTGAGTGTACACGTCTCTGGGGTTCAGCTTTAGACAGTTAGTTTGGTAGTTTTGGACGCCGGTTAGCAGTACCCTGCCTGGGTTTACCTATCTTGAGGTTATCTTGAGATGATTTCTGGGCTTTTCAGTGTCCCCGCGGCCCGGTCCTCGACCAGGCCTCCACCCCCAGGAAGCAGCCCGTGACAGCTGACTAACACCCAGGTACCTATTTTACTGTTAGGTAACAGGGGCATAGGGTGAAAGAAACTCTACCCATTGTTTCTTGCCGGCGCCTGGGATCGAACCCAGGACCACAGGATCACAAGTCCAACGTGCTGTCCGCTCGGCCGACCGGCTCCCTGTACTTCCTAGTACCATAAGTACTACCAAAACAGGAGGATGGGCTGAGTTTAAGAGACAACTGGAGGCTTCACAAAAATGAAGCTTCGAGACTGCCAAATAACTCCGTAAACGATTCACACGGAACAAGGGATATTGCAAATTAGTTCGAAAATCATTAGTATCAATTGCCATCACAAAGAACCCGGCCCCTGCCTAGCAGACTCCCCTACTCCCAAGAGCTTGGTTACTAGTCAAGTCATAATACAAGAACAGGGATATATATAAATACAGAGTATTCTGCTGGTCAAACTGTGACCGGTGGTAAAGTAAAATTATGATTATTATATGGACCTCTGTGAATCTAGAGTTTTGCTTGTGTCCATAGTGACTTTGACTAGATATTTGTCAATGGTCAAATTGACTTAAAAGTTGTTGATGCTCTGAGAGACTTAATATGTGTAATAGTCTAAAGTGTATCTAGCTGTGGTCAAGTGCACAGTTGTTATTCTTAGTTCTTTTAACCTGTAAATATTGTAAATACTAGTTATAGTTTATGTATGTATATGACAACCTTTGCTCCTGGCATGTAAACCAATAAAGTTTTCCCCTTACTCTAGACAAACTAGCTGAAGCTAGTTTGAAGTGAAGCTGAAGCTGAAGTGTAGTTCCTACTGTAACTAAATAAGAGAGGAACATAGGTTTATTAGCCTTGCTTGTCGTAACTGTGGGGAATTGTCACTTGCTCCCTGAGGTGCACTTGCACTTGCGTCTCTGTGAGGTGGGCAACATTCTGTAGGCCAAAGAGAACTTCCAAAACTGATGAGACCTGATAAACCAAAAGTAACAAAACTGATAAAGTAACAATGTATGGAGCAATCTGGGAAAGATAGCTTCGGGGAGCCACTGGGGGTGGCTCCCACAGAATAGAATTTTAGTATGAATGAAGTCAAATTTAATTTATACCAGTACAATTTAAACAATCCAAATATATTCTTCCTTAATCCACAGATTACTCAGTCAATCTTCAAAATGCATTCAATGATTTACACTATAATTCTGATACGTCTTACATATGCTAAGTCTATGGATTTCAAGTTGAAGCCGCCGACTATCAACAGTCGTGATCTATTGTTATCTGCTCTCGCTATGATCTCTCTCATTATTGTTATAAGACTTTCTTGTTTACTATCTAGCTCCTCCTTTGACCATGTGCTGCTTGGCGGTGGACTATATGCATATATGATCATTAGTTTATCATCCTTATGGCAGATCACTGTTGATACAAGAATGTCTCCAGAATGAGGTTCACAAATCTGCATGTCCAAAAGTCCTCTGTTCTTGCTTCATAGGCCTCCCAGTCTATTGCTTTAAAGTTGAAGTACCTCTGTATCACCAGCCATGATTTATCTTTATCTGCTTGTACAATAATATCTCTCATGACCATTATGAGGCCCTCTCGTTTGTCATCCAGTTCTTCCTTTGTCCATGTGTTGCTTGCTGGTGGGCTGTAGGCATTTAAAATTATCAGCTTATCATCCTGATTCCAGACCTGCAATGCCATTATGTCAATATCTCGAGGGTTTTCAAGTATTAACTCTCTTACCTTCAGGTGTTTTTTCAGCAGCACAGCCACTCCTCCTCCCTTCCTAGATTTCCTGTCACGTCTCCAAACTGAATAGCCTCTTGGAAATACAACTTCATTTAATATATTTCTTTCAAGTTTCGACTGATAATGCAACAATATCTGAGACCTTAAGCTAAATTATATCTTGCAATGCCAAAGTTTTTGACCTCACTCCGTCTATGTTGGTATATACAACTTTCAGGAACGTGTTCCCTTTCCCTTTGCTCCTTACTCCCCCTTCTACTACTGATTTTGTTGCCTTGTTTTTATGTACCATTTCACAAGCTTTCCAGTCCCTGACACTTTGTAGAAAAAAGAATTTCTGTCTTCTTCCTTTCTATCCCCATTTAGACGTTTTGCTTCGATGAGGTTCATTTTCAGCTTTTGTCTGTCTTCCTTTGAGAGGTCTTGTCTTATTGACCAAAGTTTACCAACCTCATCACTCTGCAATTTCCTGCCATTTCCATCATGTTTTTCACTCCATTAAACGTCATCCTTAAGGGGTGGTTCTTGTCTTTCTCATATTTTCCTATTCTTCTAAAATCACTGATATTTTCCTTTGAGCCTTCTCCTAAACCTACTCTTTTCTCTATGATTTTGATCTCTTCTTTTGCTTGGTCCACCCTAGATGAAATTTCCTTCTCTAAACATCCAAAAATTATTATGGACTTACTTCTATCTTACTTCTGTCTGCAGTGTTTTGTTCTAGTTTACTGTTGGTAACCAGTTCTTCCTAATTGCTTGCCTAAGATCCGCTTCTTGTTTGTCATTTCTGGTTTTGACTTTCAAACACACTGTCTTAATCGTCTCTCTCTTTTACAAGTTGCATGTATGTCTCTTTTTATTTCTTCTTTATACTTTTCTAGTTATTTATTAACCTCCTCTGTTTGAGTTGCCAATGATGTTTCTCGTTGCATCTCCTTGCCTAACTCCATGTTAGCCCTCAGGCTCCCCTCGAGTTGTTCACCATATGAGTCTATTTTCTTGTTAATTTCTTCAAATTCCCTACTCTTGCGTGCCTGGCCGCACGTTCTTTTGTGAGCGTGTCTGCTCCTGTGCATTTTTGTGTTGCTTTGGGTCACAGGTCTCCTGTGACTCCTGCTTTGGGACAACAGGAAGCGTGTTGTCTCGGCTTCGCATTGCGGAGTTTGTGGTGGCCGCCTCCTGGGTCAGCCCTTTCTTTTCCTTCTCTTTGGGTATGATGCTCCTGGGAACCGTAGGGGCTCCCCACAGAAAACCAGCGTTGAATGTTATGAAACTCCGTTTTCTGGGTGAGCGCCAGAGGCTCCCTGGCAACCCTCCCTCCCACCAGTCTGCGTTTTTTTCACGTTGGTTTAGGCTTAACTTCTGAAAGGATGCTAGGCAGCCGGCACGGTGAGGTTTGGGCCCCCCCCTTTCCCCTCTCGGGGCGGGGAGGGCTGTGCGGACGAGCGGCACAGCAGTAAAGTGTGATGTTTGCTTGTTTCCTTGGGATTGTAGGGAGTTTCTACCTCTCTCTTTGGTTTTTTAGTTTCTTACCATGTGGGGTTTGTTTTGTTATGCCTACCTTTCTGGGTGCCTAACCCCGATCGATGGCAGATAAGGAAAATCCCCAACCACAATCGGGTTTTCCAGGGTCATTACTCCCTGAAACCTCTCTGAAGGGGCCAGGTTCTGACACTCGTCCCTGGTAGGTCTGAACTCCATGGCTAATGTTCCATTCTAATATAACATACATTAGCCCGATAAGCTCCAGGCAGCCCATGGGGCTCACTCAGAAAATGGCATTTCATTACATTCAATGCTGGTTTTTTGTGTCTATTGAAAAACTTTGTTAACATCTGATTTGAGGTTTGCTGTGTACTCTAGATTGTCTATTTTCATGAAAATGTTGGTGTCATCAGCAAAGGATGATACAGTATTTACTATAGTTTGTATCCTTGTCTGTCTGATATGAGGATGAGGAAAAGTACTGGAGGTAGCATAGTACCATTGGGGGGGGGGGGGGGGAACCTGATCTTTTTATGGTGGATGATCCAGATTTGACTTTGTTGACTATTACTCTCTGGGTTGTGTTCATTAGGAAGTTAAAGATCCATCTCTCTTCCTACTGCATGTACAGTGAGTCCTTGAGTGAAAACCGGAAACACACAAAGGGAGGAGCAGTTGAGGAATGAAGTTCAAACATTTCAGACAGAGGTAGCTTTCATATTGCATTAGTGTATTACATTTCTTTCTGACCACAAATCCAGATCATAAGTACAGTACCATAATATTTGTTTCATTTCTGCATTTGCGATTCCAGCTTCCATCTTAATTCTTTTAGTATTCTTGTTGTAATCCTCTTTTGCATTCATTTCCTTACAATCTGCTACTCTCTCTCATTATCATTACATTTAGTTACATCTTAATATGTTTTCAGATTTTCTGTATCCATGGTGGAATTCCGAAATTAGAAGGATGTTTGTCCGAGCTGGACAATATTCCGTGTCCTCTAAAAAATCCTGAATCTCAGAGCAGTTCAGCATGGCAAATGATGTGGAACGATCCTGTTGCGTAAGTTTGTCACAATTAATGTCTTTATTTATGGCTTAGATATATTTGACAAATATTTTAACTAAAGTAACTTGTTTCCAGTATATGTTTGGCCATGATAAGGCTTTTAAGTATGAGGTGATTTTTACATATAATTTTACTGATTTTGTTCTACAGTTATTAATACTGCATTTGAGGAAATTTATTGGCTATTTCTGAGCAAGTATGAAAGCCTAACCTGCCTGCAGGTAAAAGGAGCTGTGATCATTAACTGGTACATAGTAATAAGTGTAATGTGTGATGACTGGCACAATATAGCAAAACCTTGAACATTTTCTTCATTGGAAAATTAAGTACAGTGGTACCTTGAATAACGAATTTAATCCGTTCCGGCGCCATGTTCGTCATGTGAAACGGACGTCATACAAAACTAATGCCCGAAACGCTGCGCGTGCTAGTGGCTTTACAAGACTGTAATTACCATATTTGTATCCTCACATTCCTTATGTACACTCTTGTATATGCATAAATAAATAAATAAATAAATAAATAAATAAATAAATAAATAAATGTCCCTATTTAATCACTGTGATGCACTGTTTATTGTGAAATTTCCCCAGTGTGCATGACATCAAGTGTTCCCCCAAAATAATTTTTTTGTAAAATGATAAATTACCTTCCCTGAACATCTCTATGTAAAAATAATTACCAAATTCCACTTACTTTGGCTGTGAGGACGTGGACAAGGTGCGCTGTGACATCATCAGGGGCTGGTCACCCGTGTGTGAAGCTCCCAGACACGGTCACGCGGGCCATTCAAGCACTGCGTGTTGTCACAAATATATTTTCTATGTATTTCCAATGCAGTTTTATTTGTTTCTTTTATCGTATATGATGCATATTTGTGACCTTTACAATATGTATACAGGTGAATGTTCATAATGTTCCATGGAACTGTGATACATGTGTCAGTAATGTGTCCACAATAAATGTTTATTGTCACAATATTACGTGGTAAAAATTCACTAAAATTACAACTTGTACAGTTTCACACACTATTTACACAGTAACACACTGTATTACACACTCAGTACTTTGGAGGTGCGTAATAATCAACGAAATAGTCCATAGTACACAGCACGACTTTGCTCTCTTTGCACCAGCTACAGATAGATTTTTGCTTCCTGTTTCATTGCTCTGAGAGCTTGCAAATAACGCACTCGCGTGCACCCTTGGCTGTAGTACTTGTAGGTGGTATGTAGCCAAGCTTGTAAAGCATAAGGTAGTATTGAAACGATTATAGGAACAGCTCAAATTGTAAGGTAGTCTTGAAAAGATCGCTTTGTAAGGTCCCACACAGGAAGAGATTCAACTAGCCTCAAAGGGTGTCCGTCAGTCAGGAAGAGATTCAGGTATTCTTGAAAATATCTATGGAAACCACCACCATGGAAGCCGCTAACACTGTTCATCTATGCTACTTGTATCAGATGCATCATCACTGAACACAGAAAACGATTCATCTATGTATCATCTATATAAATTGGAGATGGCAAGGGTGGGGCTCAGAGCTACAACTGGATACGCTCGCTGTATCATCCTTTTAGGTGCTGTATCACTTGCATCCGACTGTTGTGTTAAGTCCTTATTGCGCCTAGCTTCACCAATATCATGACCCTTATGTTCTTCAAACAATAAGGTCTGAATTTCACCGACTGAGCGCAATCTTTCAACACCGTGTGGGACAGGTGTTTGGGAGCCAGAGGTATGTGTGCCACAAATGGTTGCTCACGCAGTACTAACCCAGCCAGCAGCCCTTGTCTTTCATATTTGTTATAGCAAAAGGTTCGTTCAGTGTTTGTCGGGTAGGCTGCTCCATTATGACAATCTTTGTTTCAAATGTGTTCCATTTGTTTTGTATTTGTCACTTACGTCTCAATAATGGAGCAGCCTACCCGACAAACATTGAACGAACCTTTATGGCATTTGTCCATTTTTTAAATTGTTTCAACTAATTTTTTATTTTTTGTTTTTTTTTTATTTAAGAAACATGGGGCAGCCAACCTGCCGACCACCGAACGAACCTTTTGCTATAAGACAAATGAAAAATAAATATTGAACACATTTGAAGAAAGGAAAATGTCATAAAGGTTTGTTCAGTGTATATAAGGTAGGCTGCTCTATTATTGAGGCGTAAATGACAAATACAAAACAAATGGAACACATTTGAAACAAGGAAAGATTGTTATAATGGAGCAGCCTACCTGCCGAACACTGAATGAACCTTTTTGACATTTGTTGTATTTCAGAAATTTCATTTCTTTTTTTTCTACAAAAACGTCAATGCTTTGCAGCATCTTAGCAGTCACCCTTTTATATCACAGCATCATTAAACAAGAACAGCATAATTCATGTGCATCGTCAGAGGCGTCCGAGAATGTGCAAGAAGCAGCGCGACCCCACTATGTGGTGTTGACGTTACTCAAATGAGCGTTCGCCATATGGAACGATATGACGCCGATTGGGCCGTTCGTTACCCAAAATGTTCGCCTTTTGGGGCGATCGTTATGCGAGGTACCACTGTATTTGCTGATGATTGAGCTATATGTATATACGAACTTTCAGTAAATAACTTTTGTAATTGGAACATTAACATACTGTATTGAGAAGAAATGAAAAACATGTTTTGCGAGATCTTTGAAGTTCTGATGATAACTGATAAAAGAAATGCAAAACTAACAATATAATTTGATTTGCTGGCGTGAGGAGAGTGCAAGATAAAGTGCAAAAGATGTATCCATGGTTGAGATAAGCACATCAATGCATACGTCTTTGCTTGTATAAATAGTCTACTTATATATTACCTAGTGAACATCCCGAGTGCCTGGGTGACCTGTTTGGTCACCGTTCGGGTTTTGATGTAGTTTATGGATATTACCTCAGAACCCGCTCTCACCTTGTGAGTTTAAGGGTTGTACATCGTTCCTGCCACGAGTCGATGATCATGCTTTTGCCTTCCACCATGCTGTCTATTGGGTTGTGATGCCTATGACCCTATATCCTGTGGGGTTTGTTCCTTCCCCTCACAATGTGGTCCTTCTCTCAGACACTCCTAGTGTCTGAGAGAAGGACCTAAGTGCCTAGCCTAGTGTCTAACCTAAGTGTAGTTACAGGATGAGAGCTAGGCTCGTGGTGTCCTGTCTTCCTAGTACTCTTTGTCATATAACTCTTTTAAAACTACAGTACCAATGGCTTTGGCCTCCACCACCTTCTCACTTAGCTTGTTCCAACTGTCTACCACTGCATAGTGAAGTACAAGCTTATCACGCAGCTGTCTCCTTGAAGGTTTGGTTTTCTCGCTTTCAGCATTTGTGGCTATGTGCCCAGTTGGATATCTATGTGTTGGTTTATCTTGTTTTTAGGGACCTAGAATTGGAGGTGTTGGTGAATTCCACCCAGAAATTTACACATCCTCTTCTTTCCTTTTTGGATGTGGTGTGCCCAGCTTACGTTCCTCTCCCTCCTACTTTTGGCTTTGAAACATCTGAGAGTTTTGAAGTTAGGGCAGGGTTTAGAATGGTGGGGGGTGGGGGGCGGGGGGCTCCTTCCATTTTCCTTCCTCAAAAAACAAAGAAAAGCACAAATAAATCCAGAGGGATGCTTGTCGTGCACGATACAACAAGACTGGCGTTGGAGGCGTCCGAGAACTTGCGAGAACCCGCGAGACGCTAGGAAGCACCATGTGGTTTTGCTCGTTAATAGAGGTGAAGCTTGTCAATAGACACACATTTGCTGCGAGTGGCTCGCTCATTACTGGAAATGCTCGTAAATAGAGCCACTCGTTACTCGAGGTGCCACTGTACTTATAAGATAATAAGCCACCTCGTTTCATAGTTTGAAGAGCAAGTATGAGAGTTTTAGAATGTTAGGAGATCAAAATGCTCCAGATACAATAGTTGAGTCAATGTCCTAGATCTAGACTTTGCTCCCTGTACACAGGGTAAACACATTCTCTTTCATAGACTCATTCTGATTATTTGTGTTCCCAGAGCTGAGGACATGACTGATGATGTGCAAGGGGAACTAATAGCAAACAGAGGATTTGCCTTCAATGAGAAAAGACAAACTGCTTGTGTATTTAATCGAGCAGCTTTTGAGAACTTCCTCAAGAGACATAACTTTACTCATGTTGTCAGGGCACATGAAGTCAAACAAGCTGGCTTTGAGGTATGTAATTATAATATAACCTACTGTATTCATATTTACTTGTGTAACTCTCACTTATCCAGTAAAAGAGTCAGGTTCGTTCTCGACACACAATCGAGAATTCCGGGTTTGAATCCCGGGCTGTATAGAAATGATTGGGCACATTTTGTTTCAACTAATGACTCTGTTCACCTAGTTGTATTCACCTAATTGTGTTTGCGGGGGTTGAGCTTTGCTCTTTCGGCCCGCCTTTCAACTGTCAATCAACTGTTTACTAACTACTATTTTTTTTCCCCACACCACACACACACACACCCTAGGAAGCAGCCTGTGACAGCTGACTAACTCCCAAGTACCTATTTATTGCTAGGTAGCAGGGGGCATTCAAGGTTGAAAGAAACTTTGCCCCTTTGTTTCTGCCTGGTGCGGGAATCGAACCCGCGCCACAAAATTACGAGTCCTGCGCGCTATCCACCAGGCTACCAGGCCCCCAGTAAGTAGGTACTCATGAGTTAGTCAGCTTGTTGTGGGGTTGCATCCTGGTTGGGTTAGTAATTCAACCTTGGAGAAGGCGGGGGGGGGGGGGGGGGGGACATTGATGTGTATGAATACTGATGTGTATGAATACTAATGTGTATGTATACTTTATAATGTGCATGTATATGTAATGTATAATGGGTATGAATACTTTACACTCTGGGTTCCTGTGCCTCATCTCAATAAATTAATTATCAGTATGAGATCTTATATATTCTTAGAATTACTTCTAATGAGTTAATAACTGTACAGTACTCTTCCAAAACACCACTTACTCACCATGTCCAGAGCTCTTACAATATTGTCGAAGAAAAACATTTGGTGAAAAAATGTGTTGCAGAAGGACTGCAATTTTACAATGATGCATTCTTGGAGATACCTGTAGAACTAAACCCTTATATCATGTTATATATTTAGAGAAAAAAAAAGAGGATGCATTTCATTATCAAGTGGAATCTCCCATGACTGGCCCAGTTTGAACTAGATTCTTTCTGTGGGGAGCCTCTACGGCTCCCTGGAGCTTATCAGGCTAATGTATGTTATATTAGACCGTCACGTTAGTTGTGGAGTTCAGACCTACCAGGGACCATGAGCCAGAACCTGGCCCCTTCAGAGAGGTTTCAGGGAGCAATGGCCCTGGAAAACCCCCTTGTGCTTGGGTTTTTTCTTATCTGCCAGCAACTGGGGTTAGGCACCCAGAAAGGTGGGCATAACAAAACAAACCCCACATGGTAAAAAACTAAAACAAAAAAACGAACAGAGAGGTAGAAACTCCCTACAATCCCAAAGAAACAAGCAAACATCACACGCAACAAATGCAAAAGGACAACTACGGCAGGAACAAGCTTCGAGGAAGGGGAGGGACAGGAATCTTGGTTTAGGGATACAATCGAACACATGTGGAGTGAATTCAGGGAAGGACTGAGGGTTATGAAGGAGACAGTATCCAGCCTGTAGGATGAGCTGAAGGCAGCAAAGGATGAAATAAAAAGCCTGAAAAAAAAATCCTACCCAGCAACAGATGCAAACCATCCCGCACGGTGATGGTAATTTTCCTGTTGAGGGGAATCTTACAATACAAGCCTCACTTGCAGAGTTGCTTAAAATGAACCTTGAAGCTAGGTCTGCAGTAAGGGAAGTTGCCATGGAAGTATAGAAGTGGCTTCTTCTCAGGAAGCAGCTAGATGTACTAGTCAGCTGATAGAGAGAAAGAGAGCAGTAGTAGTAGCAGGCATTAACCCTTAAATGGTGCATGGCTATATACCATTTGACACCCACAGGCGCACAATAGAAAAAAAAAAAAAAAAAAAAAAAAAAAAAAATTCTTCCTAACCTGTTGTGTTCACTGATCATGGGAAAAATAATAAAAAAATCGTAAGTGGCATATATTGCCCGCTATAGGGCTGGGAAGTCTGGCAAAAAAACAGGCACCGACTCAGCGTGCGTCCCAGGCGGTTTGTTGCTCGCCAGCTGTCAGGCCGGAGTTGCCACAGAGATAATTACCTAATTATTTCAGTGTCTAATTGATTTTTCGTAGTTTTTTTGCTGTAATATTATTCAATAGTGTGTAGTGTGATATATTTATATAATAAAATGAGTGAATCATCACTGTACTCAAAAATATGGTGTGCATATTGTTGATTCAATTATGTTCATCAAACAGTGAACAAATACTTTGTCGGCTATTACACTATATACACAGGTTATATATAAGTATCTGCATATTTTGTTCACCATAACGAATCACTAAGTTGCTATTATGAGTCAAAAAGTAATGAGGAGTGACTGCCACACACCAGCCAGCCAGCCACTCCCTCCCTCAATGCCTCACTTGCCCACATTCTCCTCCCACCATACTGTTTTTGCTTTTATTCACTATATACAGACACATATACAAGTATCTACATTCGTGTTCACCATATCGAACCACTAAGTTGGCATGCTGAGTGGCAGCCTGCCACTGGCTGCTACTTCCTCCCTCCCTCAAGTCACCTGACTCACCCACATTCTCCTCTCACAATACTATTTTTGCTTTTATTCACTATATACAGACACATATACAAGTATCTACAATCGTGTTCACCATAATGAACCACTAAGTTGGTATGCCGAGTGGCAGTGGCAGCCTGCCACTGGCTGCCACTCCCTCCCTCCCTCACCTGACTTGCCACCATTCTCCACCCACCATACTGTTTTTGCTTTTATATACAGACGTTATATATAAGTATTTACATGTTTTGTTCACCATAACTGTACATCTAAGCTTGTATGGTGAGTAAAGGCACAAAGACGTAGCTACTCACACAGTCAGCTGGTGGCTGCCGCCCTCAAGGCCAGACGCACTTAATATTTCTCCTCCAACAATACTGTTTGTGGTGTTATTATGCTATATACACAGATATATAAATATCTACTGTTTTATTCACCATACTTGTTCAAGTAAACTGGTATGGTGCCCAAAGACCATCGTGGTCACCAGTAAACAACATAAAGCGCAAATAAATCCAGAGGGATGCTTGTCGTGTGCAATACAACAACAACACTGGCGTCGGAGGCGTCCGAGAATTTGCGAGAACCCGCGAGACGCTAGGAAGCACCATGTGGTTTTGCTCGTTAATAGAGGTGAAGCTCGTCAATAGAGACAAATTTGCTGCGAGTGGCTCGCTCGTTACTGGAAATGCTCGTTAAGAGCCGCTTGTTAATCGAGGTTCCACTGTACAGAGTTGAGTCAGCATATCAAAGCAACTGGGTGAAGCAGATCACATATTTTGATCCAACAAGACTTTGTCCATTAACCAATTATTTCTGGGATATTTATGGGTTCCAGTCCAAGGCAATCCATTTGAACACGGCTACACAGTACAGTACATTCACATTAGAAAATATTGTGTTAACGCTTATCTGAAGTAATATTTATTATGTGATGTATTATGTTCAACAGATACAACAAGGAGGACGACTTTTGACTGTGTTCTCTTCATCTCATTACTGTGGGGGCAGCAATGAGGCGGCATGCATACTTGTCCACAATTATAGAATTAGAGTCATTAGAATTGATACCTCCTAAAACACAATACTTCACCTTAGATGTAAAGTATAATTCTTTGTAAAGAAGTTCTCATTTAGAATAATTTTCATATACCAATATTCATTTGTTCTTGTATTATTTATTTTTTCATTCATACTATTTGTTAATCAAAAGTTTCCTTAAGAAAAATTATATATGTTTATGTACTCTGCTGTATATATAATGCAAGGGAATCATATACTATGGCTTAAATATCAATTTGATTTGTAAAGACACACAACAGCACCATTAATTTCTGTACTGGTCATGCTGTGATTTTTTCTTTGCATTTATTACCCCAGTAGAATGCAGATTACTTAAGAACAAAACTCAATAACTATGCCAGCACATTGTAGCATTTGTTTCAGGGATCATTAAAAATATTGGTGTTTGTTATTTCATTTACAACACTAGACACTATCTGTTAAATTGAATAGTTTCCATAAATTTTATGATCCACAAAATACTGCATTTAAACTTAAATACATGTACTTCAGTGTTTTGAACAATTAATAAATAAAAATGTATACAATAAATTACAATTACTTTTACAATCCTGAAATTTTGTGCAGTTGAACACTAGAGGCAGCCACGTGCTTTCCAAACCCCTTGGGAAGACAGAACAGGATAACCTGTTGTGTTCAGGTAAGTGGTTCATCATCCTGAAAAGCTATGGGGAAAAAAAATAGATATTTTTGTTATAGAAATTTGACTGTTGTAAGTATACTCACCAATATGAAGTTTTGATCCACTTGTTAACTTTAGTTCGTGGAGCACTGTTATGTAGATAGAAAATGTAGTGAATGATGATAGTGCTAGGTTGACTGAAGTGAAGATTAAAGTAATATGCACTGTTATGTAGATAGAAAATGTAGTGAATGATGATAGTGCTAGGTTGACTGAAGTGAAGATTAAAGTAATAGGAGGTAACCTCAGCAGACTGTTTTTCACCATGTACTCTAATGTACCTAAATGGCATGGCAGAGTTTAAAGCTTTTGAGCCACTCATTAGTGTATGAACACGGCTCAAGTGGCACTGTATATGGTCACTGGTCAAACTAGTTCCATCTTATTGCACATTTTTATTCAGACTGCCTGTCCCACCAGTTATTTGAACTTTTTTATCCATACAAACCTAAATCAGATAATGGCTATTTTTTGGAAAAAAGGAGTACATAAAGCAAGTGGCTGACTATATTGAAAGCAGCATACCCCCCTTGTTGACCAATTTTCTTTTATCAAGATAGTGACAAAATCTAGCAAAGTTCTGGTGAAACCTTACTTTTATATTAGAGTTTTCCAATATCAAATATATGAAGCCCTTTTGACAAAATGTTCTATAATAAAATCAGTAAGACACATTAAGACCAATTATGAGGGTAGAAATCAGTGGAGGACTGTGGTATAGTAAACAGGATGATGATGAAGTGGCTGATGCTGAGGTAGTAAGGAAGATGCTGCACTTAAATAACGAATTAATTATCACCAAGCCGGTTAAATGAAGAAGCCATCAAGCATTAGCTGCACCACAACCTCAAAACAGCACACATCATGCATGAATATTATGTAGTGTCTATAAATACAGTGGTACCTCGAATAACGAATTTAATCCGTTCCATGTTCGTCATGTGAAACGGACGTCATACAAAACTAATGTCCCCATGTAACCACTGTGATGCACTGTGTTTATTGTGAAATTCCCCCAGTGTGCATGACATCAAATGTTCCCAAAAAATCTTTTTTCTTTGTAAAATGATAAATTACCTTCCATGCACTGTGTTTATTGTGAAATTCCCCCAGTGTGCATGACATCAAATGTTCTCAAAAAATCTTTTTTCTTTGTAAAATGATAAATTACCTTCCCTGAACATGTCTATGTAAAAATAATTACCAAATTCCACTTACTTTGGCTGTGAGGACGTGGACAAGGTGCGCTGTGACGTCATCAGGGGCTGGTCGCCTGTGTGTGGAGCTCCCAGACACGGTCACGCGGGCCATTCAAGCACCGCGTGTTGCCACAAATATATTTTCAAATATTTTTTCTATGTATTTCCAATGCAGTTTTATTTGTTTCTTTTATCGTATATGATGCATATTTGTGACCTTTACAATATGTATACAGTAGAATGTTCATAATGTTCCATGGAACTGTGATACATGTGTCAGTAATGTGTCCACAATAAATGTTTATTGTCACAATATTACGTGGTAAAAATTCACTAAAATTACAACTTGTACAGTTTCACACACTATTTACACAGTAACACACTGTATTACACACTCAGTACTTTGGAGGTGCGTAATAATCAACGAAATAGTCCATAGTACACAGCACGACTTTGCTCTCGTTGCACCAGCTACAGATAGATTTTTGCTTCCTGTTTCATTGCTCTGAGAGCTTGCAAATAACGCACTCGCGTGCACCCTTGGCTGTAGTACTTGTAGGTGGTATGTAGCCAAGCTTGTAAAGCATAAGGTAGTATTCAAACGATTATAGGAAAAGCTCAATTTGTAAGGTAGTCTTGAAAAAATCGCTTTGTAAGGTCCCACACAGGAAAAGATTCAGATAGTCTCAAAGAGTGTCCGTCAGTCAGGAAGAGATTCAGGTATTCTTGAAAATATCTATGGAAAACACCACCATGGAAGCTGCTAACACTGTTCATCTGTGCTACGTGTATCAGATGCATCATCACTGAACACAGAAAACGATTCATCTATGTATCATCTATATAAATTGGAGATGGCAAAGATGGGGCTCAGAGCTACAACTGGATACGCTCGTGTTATAAAATTCGTGGTGCTGCTATGGGGGATCTAATATTAAATGGAAGTAGGGGCAGTAGTTAGCATTAAGGGTTATCAAATATGGGAGATCTCAAAGGCCCAGCCCCCACTATATAGAAATAACCTTGTAGTGACTTATTACAGCAATAGTCAGCCTAGAGGTTGATCATGGATCTCCTACACAGGAAAAATGGATACTCCTTTACTAACTTATTTATTTATTAACCCCTTAACAACCCCCATATACATTCACACCAATAACAATAATAATAATTACTTTACCACACTATCTTACGTTAAAAGCCTTGGTCCACTTAAGCAAGATACAAGGTTTACACTCAGAACAAGCTAGGGTAAAGTACTACTAGTGAAGAGGTAGAAGCTTGAGTCAGCTTAGGGTAGGGAGACCACGTGGTTCCACTGGGACCCCTTTTAGAATAACTAGTAATACAAACACTAGGAACACCTAATTCATACAAAGTATAATACTCTACACATTAGAACATGCCTATGCCAGACAATGAGAACGTTACACAGTATACTTAGCTGGGTATCAGCCCACAGAAATAAAGAAACGAGAGGAGGGAGAGAAGGTTCCTTTCACCACAGCCGCACGGATGGTCCTACAGGCCACTGCACTCGCCTTCCGAAACAAAAGAAAAGACTGCCGGCAACCATCTGCCGGCGGCGATGTCTCTTCCAGGCTGCACACTTACAGGGCACAGCCCGAGCACAGTCCACATTCCACCAGGGAACGCACTTCCGCGTTCCCCGAGAGGAAGAGCGTGGAATAGAGCAGAGGGCAGCATCAACCACAGTGTCATGAAAAAGAAGGAGGGCACGAGGGAGAGGCAGAACGGAGAGGTTGGAAGTAGCAGCACGGAGAATAAAGAGGCGCCAGTCAGCCAAGGCAAACCGCCACCTAAGGAAGGAGAGAGGAGGGTGAATAGAAAAAAAAGTAAGGAGGATAGGAAAATGGTCACTACCATGGAGGTCATCAAGGACCCACCACCCGAAATCTAAGGAAAGGGATAATGAGCACAGAGAAAGATCGAGACAGGAAAGGGAGCGAGTTCGAGAGTCCAAATGAGTGGGCTCACCAGAATTCAGAAGGGACAGAGAAGAAGAGAGGATGAAAGGTTCAAGGAGGCAACTCCGGGTATTTGTCAGCACATTACCCCAAAGGGCATGACGACAATTGAAATCACCCAGCAAGAGCACAGGCTCCAGCAAGGAGTCTAGGTGGTGTTTAAGATCGGAAAGAGAAAGTGGGACAGTGGGGGGGAGATAAATGGAACAAACCGTATACCATTTACGCACAAAGACACAGGCAGCAGAACAGTGGAGAGGTGAGGAAAAGAGTAAGGGGACAAAGGGAACATCTGAGCAAATCAAGAGAGCAGAAGAGTTATGGGCCCCAGCAACAGCTGGGGGGGGGGGGGGTAAGAGAAAAGAATAGCCACGGAAGTGACCAGGACAAGCACCAAGCATCGGGTCCTGGAGACAAACAAAGGGGCGAAAACTGCGAAATTAGAAGTTGGAGGTTAAGGAAATTGGCATAATATCCACGGATGTTCCATTGAAGAATAGTCATCAGCAAAAAAAGAAAGGATAGCAACAGAGAGCAAAGAAAAAACAAAGGTGAAAAAGGAACACAGCACGTTAAAATAAGCACAGGGTCAGGATCGGGGTCAGCGAAGTCAGGGTTAGGAAACTGAGTAAAGGAGGAGGGAAAGAAGCGAGAAGACAGATCAGAGGTGGACGAGCAGGGTCTGGAGGAGGAGAAGGAAGAGGAGGGGCAGAAAGAGTGGAGCGCACCTTAGCAAGGGCAGTAACCGAGACAGAACCGGGGGCTAAAGAAACCTCCACAGTAGGAAATAGGGCTCCACCACCGAAGCGGGAGGAACGATATAATCAGAAATAGGGGGCGAAGAAGAAAGCGAAGCCTTCTTACCTACTGGGGAGGAGGAAGGAGAGGAACCAGGCTTCCACTTCTGACTCAAAGAGACAGGTGTCCCAGCAGCAATGTACTGGGCAACAGACTCCAGTGTCTCGATAGGAGAACAGGAGCGAGAGCGAACAATGTGATCACCAGGAGAGCGATGGACATCGGCCTGCACAGTCAGGCGGCGTGGAGAGCCAATAGGAGGAGGAGAATGATGGGAAGGAGGACCAGAGGGGAGAGGAGAAAGAAGACACAGGAGACATGACAGACTGGGTAGAAAGAAGAGGAACCCTAGACAGAGAATAAGGAGGGGGACCCTCAGGGACAGAACGGAGAGAAACAGGGGAGGTGGTGGTGGTGAGCGTGTCCGGGTCTAAGGCTTGGAAACGGTTGTGAGACTGAGGAAGGTGGGAAGGACGAGGAGAGGAAGAGCGCACCACTCGAGCATCGAAGACGCCAGCGAAAGAGGAGAGACGATGAACTTGGCGTCGAGCCTCAGGAAAAGACAAATGGTACCGGTGCTTCAAGTTGAGGACGGCCGCCTCAAGTTTGTAACGTATACACGTGCGGGAGGAGGTAGGGTGGGCCTCACCACAATTGAGGCAGCGGGCCTGGGGAGAAGTGCACTCCAAATTAGAGTGACCCTCACCTCCACACACGGGACAGAGAGACAGAACTAAAGCATTTGAGGGCCACCATGCCCAAACCTCCAGCACTCATTACAGAGCCGAGGAGATGGAATATACTCCTGGACAGAGCACCTGGCACCAGCAAGAATGACAGAGGGCGTAAGGGTCCTACCATCAAAGGTAATCTTCACAACCCGAAGGGGCAGACGGCGATGACCACGAGGGGTACAAGTAAACGTGTCTACCTGGAGTAAAGAATGGCCCTGGGTTTCGAGAATAAGCCGAATATCTTCGTGGCAGGCCTGTAGATTCCTAACACCGGTCGCAACATGGGATGGGAGAACAGTGCCAACACTGGCATTCAACTGAGCATTCTTGGAGACCCGAACAGGGGTCTCGCCAAGGCAGGATAAGGCGGCCAAGTGGGTGGCTGCACCCTGAGAAGCAGCAGCAATGACATGTGTACTGAGACGAGTGGGGTTGAAAGTAACAGAGGCATCTACTGAATCAACGAGGTGCCTATGGAGGGAGAAATCATCAGGAGGTGAAGAATCCAAAGGGAGATCAAAGTATTTGGCCCACGAAGTAGGACCAAACAAGGCGTGGTACGCATCAGTATGGGAAGGGATCGTGCAAGTGCAGCCGTGGTATGGATGGCGTTGAGAACCCCCAGAGAGAGAGAGAGAGAGAGAGAGGGGTTAAAAGGCCCAGTAATCACAATGCGAGACTGAGCCGCACCAGGGGACGAGGTGGTCACCACTGGGGTCTTGTGGTTCGATCCAACCACAGAGGAGGGAAGGGAGCCGAGGGGAGTAGTCAGAGGTCAAAGGAGGAACAAGGTCGGGGCCCAATGCAGCGGGGGCTACCGAGCCCGGTCTTCCAACACGGTCTGACTCGGGGGGCTTGGTCGCCCACACCATGAGCCTGAGAAGGTAAAAGAGGAACAGAATGCGACATAGGTATGAAAGGGAAAAACATTCATTCACAAATGTGCCCCCATACCCACCATGGAGCCACAATTAGAGGCAAGGACACCTAACAAGAAGCTATCGACGATCATGCCGGGGCCTCCTAGGGGTGCGTCATGAGTATACGCCCCACAAACACCACCTTAAGAACCGTCAGTCCGTCGAGATCGGGTTCAGTGACGAAAGGAGGATTGACAATAAAAGGTTCCCCTCGCTCGAGACGTCGGGTACTACAGTTCTACAGGTGCAAGAGTATGCCTCCTCAAGCACCCGGGCGTCAAAATAAAAGAAGTCCAAAAGAATAACCAAAACAAGCAAAAGGTCAGCAGGAAACGACAAGCAGATAGGAGAAGAGAGGGGAGAAAAACGAAACATAAGGAAAAGGAAAAGGCGCCCAGCAAAATCTGTGAGGACAGCAGCAGGAGCACAAGGCTACAAAAGGACAGAGGACTGCCCTAAGGAGCATCACACTCCGGCAGCCGCCCACCGAGCCCCTCCATGGCAACAACGAGGTGGACAGTGAGGGGACATTGCCAACAAACCGACTGCTGTAACCAAGACTACACTAAATATAAAAAACCACTAAACCCTTTGTCTAATCAATTAAATACGTACGCGTAAACATACCTTACAATACTATACTATAAGCTTAAAGTTAGATTGATAATAGCAATGGAATATTAGGTTATTTTTCACTGTTACAGCTAGTACAGAACAAAATATGCTTAAATAAAAGGTTCTTTTTGTTAAGTGTCTGTTTACCCAGAGGAAATATTAGTTATCTGGCTTTTTGCCACAAATATATTTGTTGATTTAAAGGGAAATTAGCAAAAATAAAAACCAGAACACATTGTAATTTTTATGTAAAGTAACAAATAATTTTTTTTAACAATTACCCTTTTAAATGCCTTTGAATTTCTTTCCCATAATGTTGACTGTCTAATGAAAGACAGCTTTACAAAAATGAGTTAATGATCTTGCTATTAATTATTTTTTTTTCACAAAGGCAACCATATTTCCCATCAACGATCATGCATACTAAGTTAAGAATTAGCACAGGTATACATTGGCAACAATAAAGAATACTTCTTACAAAATCATTTATAAACATTTTAAAACAAAGCACCCATCCTAATGGGTAAAACTTTCAATATTTGGCTATAAAGAATGTTTTATCAAAATACTGCAAATATTACCAGGAAAGTCTTTAAATTTACTGTACTTAAATTAATGATTATTTAATGGAAAAAATATTTAATACAGATTACTCTATTATTAAAAACTTGTCCAAGGTTACCATTCAGTGTTGATAAAATAAAGGAACAGACTTGTTACAAGAACAGTAATTAAAGACATTGTAGTAAGATTAATGATTTAATTGATTATAAATCCACCATAGATAGCTCTGTAGAAGTGGTACACAAATGTAAACATGCTTAGACCCTGAATACCTTGAATGCACAATTTAAAACAAAATTGTTAAAAGAATAGTTGTACAAGTTTCTTCTTTCCCTGAAATATATATGATAGCTGAAAATAAGGATAAATAATTTTCCAATCTGTATAATTTCTTCGATGTACAGAGTTTCACATCAATTAAATTCAAACAACACCAGTTCCTGAACTTTGAACACGAGAATTATCCCACAGTTATCATTTTTCTTACATGACTCGGGGGTTAGGAAGAGCATTAATAAATTTGGTGGACTATAAAAAGTTGCCTAACTAATGGCTGTGTACCTAGAGCAGTGGTACTCAACTGGTGGGTTGGGCAACCTAAATTCTGAGTACTAGTATATTTGACTCGTCAAGAGTTAACCCTTAAACTGCTCATGGCATATATATATATATATGCCATTATATATATATGACTGGACTTGATGGTACCACAAGTTCAATTCCTCAAATGCTTTCCTATTTTTTGTGCATAACCTACAAGCAAATCCTGCAACTTTGTCTAAATGATCGCAAGCGTAACTTGAAAAATTAGAAAATAAAAAATAAATATAACATTGAATATTGAAAACTTTAGATTTTCAAATCAGCAGCAAAAATATAAAATATCACCAATAGTTCGTTTGGTGTTGTTAGGCTCTCAGAATAGCACATTATCTTCATTTTCATATATTTAGAATATATGTCTTTAGTTTAGTTTACTGTAAACAAAATCGTCAATATGGCATTTGAAAAATGTGCCAAATTTAGACAAAAAAGAAGTTTATAACTCCAAACATTTAAAGTTTATGAAAAATTAATTCTAATAGGAATGTAGAACAGACAACTGTGAACACTATATGTAAAAATGATGAGAATCGGTCAGAAACCTGATTTTTTGAAGCAGACACAAAGTTGAAACTCTAGTTTTAGAGTTATTTGAAGTTATCGACAATGAATAAGGTAGTTTTAATTAATTTACTTATACAGTATGTTTTAATAAACATTGTTTGGCATTCGTACTCGAATATGTGAAAGTTGTAGTTCAAGGGAATAAAGATGTATACTTTATGTAAGTGATAAAGCCCTAATCTGGTCCCTAATCATCAAAGCAACCTAAAGAGACAAAGAAAATAGTTTGAAATCTGAAAAAATCAGCCCCAAAAAATTCAGTCCCAAGTTCTGAGAGTTGTGACTGATTTATTTGTAGACCAATTTTCATGCTTTCTTCACATAGTGAGGGATGGGTATGCACATAGTGAGGGATGGGTATGCACTCTCCAGGATGTAGAGTTTACAACAAAATCAAACAAAGCAGATAAAAAAAAATCCACCCCAAAAATTATTTTTGGGCCATTGGTGAAAGTAACATAACAACATTAGGCAATGTATTTTTATGATAATTAACAAAATACAGCATAACAACATACTTGATCATTATTACTGGTGTTATTATGTATTTCTCAGCAATGCTATGAAGACACCAGCTGCATATCCACTGTGTGGGCACTTCTTACTACTATTCTTCTTTGTGCGTCGGACAGGTGCTTACATCTCTCTTAGTGTATTATCCATCACTTCCAGTTAATAGCCGTTCTCCTTAACAAAAAATTCTTTAAAAAAAATTCCTCTAAAATCCATTTCTGGAAATATCGGGATGAAACTTTCATGAGCCTCAAGCCAAGAAGTTGGAGATTTGTTTAGCATTTAATATTAACTTTCACATAATTCAAATATTTTTTTCTCCTATCCCCAGCTTATATCCCCATTTACAGCCCAGGCTGTAGCAGTGTAGGGGTTAATAAGTGGTCAATATCCTGACTCGGCAACTTTTTTCTATTATAAAAATGTGTCCGAGTCACATGTCTTGATTACAGTACAGTATTAGAAAATTGAACTGATAATCCAAAAAAAGGAAGGAAACAACTGGTCTAAAGTATTATTTTACATGTATGTAAATATTTTTGGGCAAAATGATGCTATATGCTCTAAAATTCTTACAATTAATAGCTTTTTACACATACAATAATAACAGGCTTTACCTAATTAGGAAATAAGTCAAATGACAAACCTTCGTTATTATAGGTTCATGAGCAGAACACAATTATCATGTATATATTCATAAACTAAATGACGTAAGCTACATTGACCTCGAGTGAACCCTTATACATCAACTGATGTAGGTTGTCCTCTAAAGATTAACTAGAATTGAAGTACATACATAATATTAATCAGATTGTTACAAAATTCATCTTATTCAATAGTAACAATTGCTACACTCCTCCTTTATGAATTCATACAAGTACTTACCAAGCTGTACTTGCAAGAGGTTATGTTCTTATATTATTTTAAAAAACATACATACATTTAGCCAATAAAACAAATAAATTTTGAAGATAATTAAATAAAACACCTCTTTCTGGTGGGTCCTTTCAGTGGCTCTCTTCGCCATCTGCCTGGCAAAGCTCAAAGTTCTCCACCAGGCCATGAATACTAGGTCAATCCAAGTCAAAAGCAAAAACCAGCAGAAAGGTAGCCCCAAAACATGTAGCTGCATGTAAACACTGGCAGCACTGACAGAAAATATGACAATGCCTGTTATCCAGTTCCAACTGTTAGTTAACACTTTCGTCCTCCGGGGACGGAGGTGATGTCCACAAACAACTCTGCGGATGTCTGGCGGGGACGCATGTGGCATCCAAAATTAAAACATTTGTTAAAAATCCCATTTTTTACCCGATCATTATGGGACTAGTTTTACAATGCGGGCCTTTCAGACTGAACAATTTGATACCAGAATGATCGACATAGCATTAAAATTGAGGTGAGAAAACTGAACAATATACACAATACACACAAATCACAATAACGTGATACATCAAATGTACAAATCTACAAGGGCCAATCTGCAAAAATGTTAAATACACTTGCCCACCACCAGATGGCAGCCCTAATAACTTGTACCCCTTACCAACTGCCCACCTCCGACATGTGCTGCAAAAATTTAAGACCCCTGAAAAAGAGGGAAGGTGGAAACAGGAAAAGGAGGCAGCAAAAGGGACCCCCACACATAATAAAAAGAGGCTTGTTATAACATTTAATGCTGGATTTCTTAAGAGGCCTTCTTCTGGTAACTCCCTGATCTATCTCACCACAGAAAACAAGGAAAACAGGCCTAACCAGGGAAGAGGAGAGAAGAGCAGCAACAAGGCTCCTCAAAAGGAAATACAAAGAAACCAAGACAATAATCAAAACAGGTTCACACCAGCTTCCTCAGGGCTCTAATAAACAGACACCATTTAAAAACAAAAAATCGTAGTTAACATTCCCGAGTGCGAGATCCTCAGTAGTGAGCGAGCAACCAAGGCTGGCACATGCAGCTTGAGCTAACAGCACTGCTGTTCAGCTTGTGACCACAGCATCACCTAAAAATGTCAAAATATATATGTAACTGGTATTATTTAGCCATGATAGTATTACAGAAGAGCCTGACTGTGATAAAGACTGAACAATATTCAGATATCGGTGAATAAATGCTGTTCAAGATGTTAACAACACTAGCTACAGCACACTGCCATTGTTTGGTCCATCTACGAATCTTGAAATGACTTCTCATATTCATTTACAGGATTTAGTGACCAGGATTATGATAACAGCAGGATTGTAGTGAGAATTAGCAATGTTTGCAGTATGCTGGGAGGAGGAATCTTAGTGAGGGAGAGAGGTGGCATCGTCAACTGACTATGTGGCTACCTTACCTTGAGGTTACCTTGAGATGGTTTCCAGGCTTTGTATCCCCGCAGTCCGGTCGTCGAACAGGCCTTCTGGTTGCTGGACTGGTCAATCAGGCTCTTGGACGTGGCTGCTTGCAGCCTGACACATGAATCACAGCCTGGTTGATCAGGTATCCTTTGGAGGTGTTTATCAAGTTCTCTCTTGAACACTGAGGGGTTGGCCAGTTATGGCCCTTATGTGTAGGGGCACCTAAGACCATGTCATAGTGATCTAGCAATTGTGAGAGGCTGGAGCACCTTGTTCTGAACCCATGTTGATCAGGGTTATGTAGATGTGATTTCATGTGATTTGTAATCTTACTTCTTAGCACTCCTTCAAATATTTTTGTGTGTGATGTTAGGGCTATTGGTCTATAATTTTTTGCATCTGCTTTATTACACCTCTGTGAAGTGGGGTGATCTCCACTACTTTAAGTACAGTATGTCAGGGATGACAAGTATCTAGGTTTCGTCTCCAAAAGATGTTTAGGGCCTGTGCCAGTGGTGTTTTGCTCTGCTTGATGAATATAGGAAGCCAGAAACTACAGCAACCAGAAAAGCACATATATCAGGCAGGCAGTTACAAGGAACTGGCATCAATCCAAAAGCCGGGCCGGTGGGCCACTCAAAACAACAGCCTATTGGATAAGGTTATTACAAGTCGAGCCTAGCCCCAGGCCGGGTTCGGGAAGTTGAAGAACTCCCGAAACCCTATCCAGGTACTGTATAATATTCAAGTTAACTATATAAATTTTACTTAATTTATTATTTATTTCATTGAAAGTAGTGGACTATATTTAAATGATTCCTCACAAATGTAGTGTGAGGAATCAATCTCCACACCTTTGGTGGGGGGGGGTTATATTTAAAGTCAACTAAATAAAATGATTAGTTGTTTAATTATATTTAAATTATTTAAATTAAATCTGGTTAGTTATTTAATTAAGACAAAGTAATTCAAGCTTAGCTATGCTAGCAGCTGAAGCTTTTCTGGGACGCGTCTTAAGTCACGCGGGGCCTGGTACCTCAACTGGTCGCCAATATGTTTTGTGTCGTCACTGTACATTTAAATATGGTTAACACAAGTCACCATAGTCTGGATCACAGCCTGCCAACCAAGAGCAATTAGACACTGTCGACAAGATGATTTATATTAAGCAAATTATTTATAATGAAGAGATGAGAGCTAGACACTTACCCAGTAGGGCTGGGTGTTCATGTCTCTTAACCACATCTAGAAACATTTATAATGACTGGCCTGTCTGATAAACTACTAGACATGGAAAAGGGGGTTACCTCCCATGTAGACGAAGTCGAAGGGCAGTGTGACATAGGCATCCGATGCTAAAAAACGCCAGCACTGCTCCCGCATGTAACTCGTCAGAGCCGTACCAATGGCGTCTCTCTCCTCTCTCGGGCAGGTAGCATTCATGCCCCATATAAAATTGTCCTATACTCGGAAGGAGAGTTATTTAAAGTTTGATTTCTTTGCAATAAGATTAATTTATTGTTTTATTTTATAGTGAATTCAATCCTCAGACTGAACATTTAGGATTTTAAAGAGGTTTAGTTGGGCTGTTACGCATTAAATTGGTGACATGGCAGGTCGTTTTTTTCGTAATAATTATCAAATTTATTACACCCGCCTGTTCAGGAGAAATTTTTACATCAAATTAATTCATTTATTTTATACAGCAATAAAAATTTCTTTTTCTAGCAGTATACTTAAGGTTATGAAAGTTAAATAAAATAGGTGGGGAAATGTTCCCACAAGAGAGAGAGAGGGAGGGAGGGAGGGAAAGGCAGGAGGCAATTCCAGCAATATACTCTAGCCTCAAGCTGTTGAAGCAAGCTGGAGTCAAGGCTTACACAATAGCGAGTCTAGAGAAAACAAGAATTTGAAGAACAAAACGAACAGTCACACAGACCCGTGAAGAACAAAGTTCAAAAGAATAGCAAAACATAGCTTAAACAAAGCCAAGCAGTGGAGAGAGGGCACTAAGAGCTGTTAACCACACCAAGGTGAATGATTAAGGTAAGACACCAATGGGAAGGCCTTAGTTGTGTGGATTGCATCTAGTAGTGAACAAGTATAATGACCAGTTGGGACTGGATACAGTTGTCATAGTAAGTGCCAGGGTTGCCACAGTTTCCAGGCAGTTGTTTATTTTGGGGTACTTTAACTTTCTGCTAGTTTTTCTTGGATCTAATATCCTCAGAGTCCCTTGCCTCTCTTAACCATTGGACAGCAGCTATGGAAAAATGGTCATACCCGCCTATATGCAAAACAAAACAACAAAAACAAATAAACTTTCATTACCGAATTATTCATTTGTATACAAAATGTAAAAAAAACATGAATAAGTTTATATTTATCGTTTCATTGGGTGGAGGTGCTCTGGAGGGTCGCGTGGTTTCTGTGTCTAGTATCTGTCGATGCCTCGTGCTCGACTTTGCTGACACTTCCTGTCCTATCCTCCAATGTTTCACCACTTGTTTCTCTTTATTTACAAGAGTATGTGATGATTAACTTGATAAATAACATAATTCACATAACACATTACAATGTTTCATTTAATGATTGGTTTACCTGGCATACTCAATTACAACCAGTATAGTGTAGTGAAAAGCATATGAACATAATATTCAATGGTGTTGGGCTCTGGGCAATGACATATGGCCTAATTGACACTATACGGGTAAGAGTATAGATTGAAACAAAGGCATGAGCCACTAATATGCATCTACAGATTATAATCGTCATATGATAAATGCATTCACCGAGTAACTCATGAGTAACAGGATTTACTAGTAACTAACGAGCAGGATTTTTTTTTCAAGGGTCAAGGTAAACTTCATTTCATCAACATAGACCAACTGTATCCTTATTTGCAACGTGTGTAAAACCCAGACAATAACTGTTTAAATCGTCATATGACAATGACTGCATTACCCTGTGAATCAACACATGACGATGATTGCTGCCTAAGGGCTAAAGAGGCCAGATTCTGGTCCTGGTTTCCTGTAAACACTTGGTGAGGTACTTTAAGCTTTTAGTTAATCTGACTGGTAGCTCAGAGGGCCACCGAAGGGAACCAGTTTAGAAAACATCTTATCTGAATTTAGTTAAGCTTTCATCATCTAAAATTAGTTATATTTTAAAAATATAGGCAAAAATCATACAATATGTAAGCACAATGTATAATTTTGACATTGGCATTTGGTAAGAAGTTCCTTCCATTCTAATGTTTGTCCTCATCAGGTTTACAGTCCCAGCGATGATGCACTTCTGGTGTAAAGTTAATAATATGCACATGAGTGGCTTGGCACTTCTCTCTTTTGGGAGGGATGGGACACAGGCGGTAGGTTACTTCATCTCCCTCCTGAGGTACATACTCTCCTTCAATGCTGGAATTATCAAAATAAAAAGTACAGCAGCATTCAATCTGGGGTCTAAACAATACTTAGACCCCAGATATAAATATAAACTACATATAAATGTAAACTTGTTTATATCCAGATATTGATATAAACAAACTAATATTTAGACCACAGTTTGAAGATTAAAATTTTATTTAAATTTAATCACGAAAATATCTAGCAAATAATTTAATGTTAAATATTATACAATGGGGGCCTCGACTTACGATGCTAATCCGTTCGCAGAGACGGATCGTAAGTCGAAGCACTTTTTCCCCATTAGAAATAAAGGGATTTGAATTAATCCGTTCCCCACCCCTCCACAATATTAACATACAAATACATTTTATACTGAATACAATGTTTTTTTCCTAACTACAATACAGTACCTAACTTTATCTTACCTTTATGGAGGGCTCTTGATGGTGTATGGAAGATGGTGATGAGTTGGGAGGAGGAGGGAGAGTTGTTACTGTTTGGAAGGGGAGTCCCCTTCCATTATCACATCAGGCAGTGATGTTTTCTCTGGGGTACTCTCTCTCTCTCCTATGTTTTGCCTGAATACCACAAGGACCTGTTTGTGGTTCAGTGCTTGTTTGTCTCACGACAAATTTGTCACGAGACATTTGTTTTTCCCTTCGTTTTAACATTTGTCTGTAATGATGCATCACTTTAGCACCCATAATGTCCTTTTTCTTAGCCAGTATGGTGGATATCATTGACTGATATTTGTTGTACTGCCTTGCCAGTCCAACAACCCGCACACCATCTTCATATTTATGAATGATCTCTTGTTTCTGCTCTATGGTCATCCTTACATGGGATCTCATATGCTGAGCCTTACCACTGACTTTCCTGGGACTCATGGCGTGATATATAATAATTACTTTAATGTTCAAAATGCAGAAAATCACCAAAAAAGCGAAATTTCTTATAGGCAGCGATCGTCACTAAGCGGGCAGCTGTAGTAAACTGAGGCAGGTCGGCCACGTGACCGGGAACCACAGCGCTCGGTCGACCCGAACGTGTACCAACAAATATTGTAAGTCGACTACACCATTGGATGTCGAGTCGCATTTTTCGATGAAATTTACATCGTAACTCGAAATTATCATAAGTAGGGCAATCATAAGTCAAGGTGCCACTGTACTACAAAAAAACCAGCATTGAATATAATGAAACACCAGTTTCTGGGTTAGCCCCAGAGGCTCCCTGAAGCTACCTTACTGATCAAGTGCCATACTAGAGTGTTATCAGTTGCAGAGTTCTTTGTAAGCCTATTGAGGACCATGAGCCAGAACCTGGACCCCTCAGAGAGAGCACAGGGAGCAATGGCACATGAACACTTTACATTTAAAGTATGTCATCTTGCCGTCGACCACGGGAAGGCATCCAGAAAGGTAGGCAAATCAAAACAGACTACTACTTCATTGAAAAGTGCGACCTATGTCCTCAACAAGTGCAAAAAAACTCCCCCAGAAAGCAAACAAACAGGCAAAACTTCGTTACAACTAACCCCCCTGCTTATTAGTTCAACTAACCCTGTAAAGGGGAAGGGTGAGCCAGCCTGGTACAAGTCAGGCCACCTTCATCAAGTTCTGTGATGTGCTTAGTCGTGCAGAGTGGTTGCTGTCGCTCTGGCTCCGTGTTCCCATTTTATTGGTGTTTTTGCCCTTTCAACAGTGATATATATAATGGATGTGTGTGCATGTTGCCAGGAGTTTTGAGTACTGGAACAGCACGCGCTTAGGCCCACCTTCCCTAGGTGCTTCGTAAGTACTTCCCTTGCATTTCAGGGTTATCTTCCCTGGGGCGTTCGGGGTTTACACGTTAGAGGACTTCCTCGCTTGTGGTTGTCTTCACCCTTGGGGTACATTAGGGGCCTTGGGGCTTTCTGCCTTGCTCTGGGTAAGGGTGTGTTTGTTGGCTGGTGGGGCACACTGAGGCTGGCACAGCTAGTTTTTCAGCTATCGACAGTGGGCCGATGTTTCTGACCTGTTTGCTCTAGTAGTTTCGGGGGTTTACTGCGCTTTCACTTTTCATTGCATTTTTTGCCATTTTTAGTGGAGAAGTTCTGTTTTTAACCTGATTAGGATGTAGTGGTGGTCCTCCTCTGTTGCCCTCGAAGCTTCTTTCTGACTGCTTGCAGTCAGATTACCGGCTTAGCTGTCCCCAGTACCTGGGCTTCCTATAGGGCTCATTCACCTTACAGGGCCTGGAAAACCCCAGTGGGCTCAGTTGTACAATGGTATCTCTTCCAAGGCTGCTCTTACATTGTGCGAATTCATTAGGTTGCTCGTTGCCCCTGCCTCTGGATGACGATCATCCATTCTGCCTCCGCCTTGCTGCTTGTTGGGTCAGACTGACACCTCTGACCCGGACTCCTGTGGGACTTAGTGTTCCATTTTCACTCATCCCCATCTGATATTCTGCAGGATCAGGCAGCAGTCGCATTGCATAGTCTCTGTGATGCAATGTGACAGGCTGTGTACCCGTTTGGAAGCCCCAGAGCTGCCCCGTTTGGGTTTTCGGGACTTGGCTTTGGGGGGGGGGGGCTATCTTCTACCTATCTGGATGCCTTGCCTGGTCAATGCCAAGATGACATACTTTAAATGTAATGTGTTCATGGGCCATTACCCCCCTTTGCCTCTCTGAGAGGGCCAGGTTCTAGCTCATGATCCTCAGTAGGCTTACAAAGAACTCCGACTGATGACACTCCAGTAGTATGACACTTGATCAGCAAAATAGCTTCAGGAAGTCTATGGGGCTCCCCACAGAAAATATGTACTGCAAAAACAGGAATATCAAGATTATAAAGTAATGAAATGTTTTTTTCTAATCTCTCTCTCATTAGCTCCCCCAAGCTTAAGTGCTGATACTGCCAAGCCTCTGAAAATTGCACAAGAACTGCAAGATCCAACCTGACCTACCAGGAGCAAGGACTAGAATCTGGCTCTCTTCAAGGTGAGGAAAGCCTCAGGATTAGTAATAAAGCAACTGCCTGAGGTAAACAAGAGTCTTTGCTGTGGAGTAACAATCCTAACAGATGACCCAACTGTCACTGGATGGTGACCCAGGTCATTTGGAACCCCCAAAATCCAGCCACACACCTTACTCATGAGACACCAATACAAAAAATAAAAACATGAAAAGAATTGGCAAGAATAAAGAGCAGAAGAAAGTCCCAACAGAAAAGGCCATATGACATTCAACACTTTAATTGTGCCTCCTCAGAGGACAACGGCTTGACAGATGCAAAAGGTTGACCCACATAATATGACAGGAGGAGAGCAGATCTCAGGGTAAAAAAGCAATACTATCATGCTAAGCACCACATCTAGTAAGCAAAAATCCAACCTTCAGAAAGACCACCAAAAATGTAAACAGTGTGTAGAAAACAGCCAGGGATCAAGAAGCCAAAAAATAAGTCTTAAGTGTAATAAAATTCCTTCTTTTCTAGATGGATTAATGTCTATCCAAGCTTAGTTTTTTTTTTTTTTTGCCAACCTTTAGGAAATAAAACCTGGTTTCTAAAACCTAACCTAATCTACCAGGAAACCAGAAGCAGAATTTGGCCTTCTCTAAGGCAAGGGGAACCTCAGGATTAGAGATTAACCCAAAACTAAGAAAAAAAAAAACACCAGAAATGTTACATGCACACAAAACAAGGTAAACAAGGCAAATGATTTTTGCAACAGAGCAACCTTAGCTGCGATGTATCTGACCACCACCAGATGGCAGCTCATCACCCAGGGTTATGGTCAGCTACCTACCTCACAAGTCTGTTCACTCTATTTCCCCTTCCATAATAAAGTAGTAGTTTAGTCTAGTCAAAAGCGTCAGGAATCTAGGTGTCACATAATTACGCTTCATAGTCGGGTAACCTGCTTCCTCCATCCTATCTTCACCGATTATACAGTGAAGACTATTCAAGAACTAGATATAAATGCAATAATAAGCATCTGAGGTGCCAACTTCCAGTCAACTGCCTGGCAAAAACCCATACAAAACATTCTAGCTCCTACCAGTTGACAACTCGTAACGTTACTCCCAGAAGTCTCGCAGAATCGTAAAATACCGGTGCTCTATAGTCACAATTCTCTCTTTTCAGGTGCTCCCAGGTGTAGACATTTCAAACTGGCAGTGGGCGTGATCAAAATGACAACGTTTCTCAGGTGGGTTTCTCGCCCTGTTTCCAGTTCCAAAACAAGACTGCGCAGACCTGCGTTTCATTCTGGACTTGTCCCGTCTGAACCCTTGGGTTTTTTGCCTCTTCTTTCATATGACCAGTCAGTCCCAGGTCCAGCTTCTGTTGGAGCCAGACCTGGGACGATGTTGATGTCTGCACTTGTATACACAATTAACCACATTACAGTATATCATACAGTAGTACTGTAATATGATAACTGCATTAGTTGTTCAATATATCACTACAATAATACAACTCATAACTAAATACAACTTACTCTGAAATATGAAGGAAGATGTCCTCTGTGCCATTCTCTGGAGTTATGAAGCCATGACCTTTGGTTCGGCAGAAGTACTTCACTTTCCCTTTTACCTCAGGGTTGTTGATGGCTATTTCTGTCCTGTGGATACCATTACTCTCAGTATTCACATCACAGCTTTCAACTTAACAATTGGACATTATTAATAACTCATTTCCACTGTCATGTGGTGTTAAAGCACAAGTCCAAAGAAAAGGCAAATAAATACACTAAAAGAAAGTTATAGAAATCTGAATAATAAAAATATCACTTGTCCATTCATTACATCATTCTCAAATACAAATAGCATCACTTAAATATGCACTATCATCAATAGCAACAACCAACCACTTCCGAAGACCAGGTTTTGGGTATACAGTGCTCCTCGTCAATTTTACCAACTTAACCAACAAGGTAAAAAGATAGGAGGAACAACTCAAAGAACTAGTGAAAAAATGAAACATGGAATGTGTTGAGTGGTGAATGTGAAAAATTGACAAGTAGACTCATATGGTGAGCAACTCAAAAGGAACCCTACATGCTAACATGGAGTTAGGCAAGGATATACTAAGAGAAACTTCATCAACAACTCAAAAAGAAGAGGTAAATATATAACAAGAAAAATGCAAAGAAGAAATAAAAGAAACATTCATATGTGCAAGTTGTTAAGAGAAAAATGATGAAGGAAGTGTGTTTGCAAGTCAAAACCAAAAATGACCAACAAGAAGCAGAAATTAGACAATTAAGAAAGAACTGGTTATCAATAGTAAATTAGAACAAAATACTGCAGATAGCAGTTAGTTAGTTTAGTTCATTTATTATGCACCCCATACCCAATCTTGTGGGCGGTAGTGGAAAGGGTTACAGAGGCACATAATGGGCTCAGGGACTGAACCCCACAATTTATTTAGCTAAGCAAGTTACAACCTTGATGAGCTACAGTAGTTATAAAATTCAGTATAAGTCATCACATCATAAATGGGTTCGAGATCGACCACAAGTAGCAGAAAAGATTAAAATCATTGAGAAAATAGTAGGTTTAGGAGAAACAGTCAATTCAAGGGAAAATGTCAGTGATTTTAGGATAGGAAAATATGGAAGACAAGAATTGCCCCTTAACACTTTAGTCTGAAATGGGAAAGTGATGTATATGCTCCTCTCACAGTGTTCTTTGTGTGTTTCTCTGGTGACAGTTTACTATCTAAAACCACCCCTAGGTCTCGTTCTTTATTAAAGTTCTTAAAGTCCTTTCCACATAATTTGTAAGTTGTGTGTGGTTTATTTTCTTTAATTCCACATTCCATAACATGGCAATGTATTAACATTGAATCCCATTTGCCACTTGACACTCAAAGCACTTATTTTATCTAGATCAATTTGAAGGACATGACAATCGTCTGTGTCTCCCATCTTCTCCAGTATCTCGGCATCTCGGCTGTTCTTAGTATATCACAGTTATCCAAGTGGGTTTACAGATCCAATGAAACATAGCCGATTTAATGAGCCATTCGCATCATCTGCAAACATGTTCATATAATTATGCATTTCCTTCTGGTAGGTCATTTATGTAAATGATGAACATTACATCTGCAAGAATTGAACCCTGTGGTTCAGGGGTTAAAAATTTTCATCCATGTCAGAAGTCGTCCTGTCAACCCTCCAACATGTTCCAGTTTCCAAAACAACTTTGTGTGGAACTGTCAAAAGCCTTTTCCGAGAGGAGCCCTTACGCCTCCCTGGAGCTTATCGGGCATATCAGGCTTTCATTTGCCTGGTGGGGGGGGGTCTGCCTAGTGTGGCTATAGTACCACTGGTACTATAGCCACACTAAGGGAGTCGTTTGATCTGAGTTAAATCAGGTTATTATGACCCCCAATTCGGCTCTGGTTCAACTGGCTTAACTCTCCGATATGTGTCCATGACTTATTAGGTAGGTGGAAGGGCACCACCAGGAGTGGAGCCTGCGGCTTAATTTGACTCAACACTGGGGAACCTCACCAGGCCAGGTTACGGGGATTAACTTGTCTTATTTTCACTTGTCTCCCAGTTAACTCGTCCCCTGTTGACTTCAGTCACTTGTTGCTTCATCTTCACACAGCTATATGTTTTTAATAAGGCCTGTCGGCCGTCTATCACTCCATCATAAGCCCGAATAAGCTCCAGGGAGCCGTAGGGGCTTGCCACAGAAACAATGAGCAGTCACTCTGAGACAAGAGGTCAGAGCAACCCTTAAAATCGCACACAGCGAAAGAGGACTCAGGAGTCGCATTCATTAGACCCGAGTGCCCCCACGGGGTCTCCCAGGGCCCCTCGACTTTCTGCTAAGAGTAAACCCAGGCAGGGTACTGCTAACCGACGCCCAGAGCTACCAAACAAACTGCTAATGCTGAATCCCCGGGACATGTCCACTCACGAGGGCAAAGCAGAGGTTACCACCAAACAGAAAGCAAACAGTAGTATGCAGACGACGAGTCACAATAACGTGGCTGAAATACGTTGACTAAACCACACACTAGAAAGTGAAGGGACCCAGAGGACAGCACAACACGAGTCTGGAGCTGGAGCCACACAACCATGTCGTATCACACCAGCCGAAGAACTGGGGTGTGGATCGCCGGCGTGGGGGTCTGGGGGCTCCCTCTTTCCCCCTCCCGGGGAGGGGGTAGCTGCATGCGGCTTGTGCGACATCATGCTCGTTTACTAGTTTTCATTTGGGGAGTTCTGTCCACTCGTTTGTCTATCTTTGTTGTTTTTAACCAGAATAGGGGTTTCTTTTGAGGCACACTTACCTTTCTGGGGTACCTGTCCTGGTCGATGGCAGATATAGAATGCTCCAAATCACATGTGCATTTCTATAGGCCATTGCTTCTCATGCCTCTCTGATTGGGGGGGGGGGGCAGGTTCTAGCTCGTGGTCTCCGTTAGGCCTAGAACTCCATCCACATCAACTGGTGCATGTTACGAACCCGGATCCAGCGTCCTAGCCTGGAGCAGTGACAAACACGCCATCTGTGGGTCAGCTCCCGAAACCCCCGCCAAACGAACGACGACACCTAGTGAGGACAGCGTGTACTGGCCTCGAGGACCAGTTTCCAGTCTGGTACAACGCTCAACACCGCCGCTCCTGACCTCTGGTGAGGTGGTGCTCCGAAGACAGCGCCATCTATGGAGTGGATATGTCGGGCGTTTGTATCTGAGCCTGTGAGTGTGGTGTATTAGTGTCCCGGTTATTAATGACGTGTCTGCTTACAGAGCCGACCTGGGACCACTGTGTTGAAGGTGTAGTCAGTCTACCCGAGGCAGCCAGTCTCCATACTGTGAAGTTTGCTGCAGCTGTCGTGACGTCGTCCCCCCGGAAGAACACTGTGGTGTGTTAAGCCTGCCAGTGGAGTGGCAGTGGAAGGATTTACCCGGGACCGACGGTTGGAGACGATAATCCACTGGGGTATTGAGGACAGGAGGGTGATTGGTGATATCACACGAGACTCCTGTCTAGGGCGTACCCCTTTTATCGTTCGTGGAGTGGCCGTACCAGCCTTGGTGGCTCAGTACCTGCCAGCAGACCTGCTGGACGTGTGGTTGACGGCCTCCACGACGGTGCCCCCAGTGGACCTGCGTTTTGGCTGACCTGTGGCCAGGGTAGGCTCGGCGTTCCAGAAGACACGTCTTGAGGCCACGAAGAAAGCACCGCGGACTCAGCACCTTGCTTCTTAATCAAGAGTCTTCAGCAGAAGACCAGATTGTGCACGATCCCCTTGTATAGTGTTAATACCCTCCCCTTGTGCACGTCTATTATTTTATATATTTAAATGGTGATGGTGAAGATTATATTATATTAAGTTCTTACCTTTCTTTCCCTACTCCCTTTAAGTTACTTGCGTCACGGATCGCATCCCTTGATAGCCTCTACTGGCTTGGGAACGGATACCTATATCTTCCTCTAACAACATCAGAGTGAGAACCCCGTTGCGTCCCGAGAGGGCCGTAACAGTGCAAGTTAGAAATATTCATATCAGCCTGGATAGCTTCGGGGAGCCGAAAGGGCTCCCTCCAGAAAATGGGTACAATATAGGAAGAGGCCTAATCCTCTTCAAGAAACAAATACTGTACACAGCAGTGAGGAGAGAGGCAGAGAGGAATTTTGAGAAAGGGATAGCGAACAGAAATGTGTGACCACACTATATGAACAATTCCAAAAGTGTGTTTGTATAAAATGAGGATTTCAGTGAGTCAGACCCAATACCAATTCCAGATCATACCATAGAATACACAGAGGTATCTAAAGACCTGGGGGCCTGACAGCTGAGTGGACAGCACTTCGGATTCGTAGTCCTGAGGTTCTGGGTTCAATCCCTGGTGGAGGCTAAAATAAATGGGCAGTTTCTTTCCCCTCTGATGCCCCTGTTACCTAGCAGTAAGTAGGTACCTGATAGTTAGACAGCTGCTACGGGCTGCTTCCTGGGGGGTGTATGTATTGTTCGCAGGGACACTAAGCCCCCGAAATCACCTCAAGATAACCTCAAGATCACCTGGGTACGTCCCTCTTTTCACTTAGCTTTGGGTAGTTAGCTTCAGGGAGCCGACGGAGATCCCCCACAGAAAACCAGTGTTGAATGTAATGAAGTGCTATTTTCTGTGCGAGCTGTAGGGTCCCCACCCCCCAATGGGGAGTGAGGTTGCTAATTAGAAGTGCAACTAGCACTTCATGCAAGTGCTAGTTACAAGAAGGGTTGCTTATTGTGATTCAGTCTAGGGGGGGGGGGGGGAGGGGAGTTATTTTGATCTTTTGGGATACAGGTTTTACAGGTTAACCAGACAGTGGTCTGTTTTGATTTGCCTACCTTTCTGGGTCCTTGCCTGGTCGATGGCAATTATGACATACTGTAAATGTAAAGTGCTCATAGGCCATTGCTCCCTGTGCCTCTGGTTCTGGACTAGGTTCTGGCTCGTGGTTCCAAGTAGGCATAAGAACTCCTTTGACTGATGAATCCGAACTAATATAGCACATATCAGTTCAGATATCTTCATGGAGCCTCTGGGGCTCACCCAGAAAATAGCATTTAATTACATTCAACACTGATTTTTTATTTTTTCAAACATATACCTGGTAATTGTTAACATCACATAATCAAACATAATATTAGAAGATTTTATCCTTACGTAGATTTAGTCCTGTTGCGTCTTGTGATAATAGGCGAGGGAATTTGAAGGAGAAACCCTTTGTTGGGACTGTCTGGTGTAAGGCTGCATGGCGATGACATTACGAATTCTATAAAAAAAAAACTTACCTTAGTATTAAGCCTTATGACAATGAAAAAAATGGTTCAGTTCTATATTAGTAAACACTAATTTTGTGGAAAATGTACAGCAATTATCAACCTCCTCCTCGAATTTATTAATAAGTATTTCCAAATGTTGAAATTGCACAGTGTTTATGTGCATGATGGTGACGAATTGTACAGGAGAACATTCTCCTTAAAGACTGAAACTAATAAATTTGCTTCATAGCACAATAGGGCAGCATCGTTTGAACTGGGTTTCACTCATGTGCATGGAACATAACATCCTGAAGACCATTGACTTCAAGCCAATATTAAAGCAATTCTCTGAAAAGAAATGCCGCAAATGCTTGTTATAATAAGTTCATAGCAATTTCATACTGTGCCAACTAATCTGTGTAGCTTACTGAGTATTACTGCATTTTTCAAGCCTAGGGAATTGTTAAAATGTTATGTTGATTAGTTGCTGCTCTACAGCATGTTATTTATGTTTTAACACCAGTTTTATCGAAGTGCAAAGAAAATAAATGATTGTTTAACATTATCAAGAAGAACTGAACTCAAAGAATGCCAGAACCAACATTGAGGTGTAAACCAGGTCCCGCAGAAGACAAGCACCAAGCACCTCCCAAACCTCCGAAGGGAACATCCGAGAGAAAGAAAATCTCCAGAAAGACGAATCCAAGGAACCCAAAGGCACAAGGAAATGATGTTTCATCATTTTAAGTTTTGGCATTTAAGGCTTAGGTGGGTAGGCAGTTCCATGGGTTTATAACACTGTGGGTGAAAAAGCATCTCCTGTTGTACGATGTACATCTCCAATGTACATCGTACATTGTGGCTTGTCGAGCTTAAAATCGTTGCTCCTTGTTTCTGTTACATCTGTACGCTTGATTATTGCAAGGGTTTGGGGTTAGTTTTTTATGACTGCTGCTCCTACCTGCTGTGCAACTTTCATTGAGCGGTGAATTTTGACTCCAAGGTTCTTTTCTTCACCAGTCTGCTGTAATGTAATGCTATTGCATGGTCTTGCATCTGTCAATATTAAAAAGCATGTGCAAGTCTTCCAACCATTTGTGGAGTTCATATAAATCTGTAAAGTTTCAATATCATAATTTCCCACTTTACCATAAATCGTGGTCATCTGCAAATTTGATGATGTGGTTTGTAATACAGGTATTCTCATCTATGTCATTGATGAACAGTGGTACCTCCATTTTCAAGTTAAATCCATTCCCCAGAGATGATTTGACAATCGTCAATTCAAAAACCGAATTGAAATTTAAAAACAAATTTTTCCATAAGAAATAATGTAAAATTAATTAATCCATTCCACACCCCCCAAAAATACTAACTTAAAAATACATTTTATATATAATAATACTCATTTTGTACTACTGTATGTATAAGTATACTGTATCTTATCTTTATTGAGGACTTTTTTGGCATATGGAAGACTGAGGAGGGGGAAGGAGGCGGTGGTGTGTTAGTGTTTGGAAGGGGTCTCCTTCCATTATAACATCTGGCAGTGATGACATTTCTGGGGGTACTCTCTCTCCTACATTTTGCAGGCATACCGCTAGGACCAAGTTGTGGCTCACTGCTTGCTTGTCTTACCAAGAATCTGTCTAAATACATTTCTTTTCCCTATGTTTTAACACTTGTCTTTAGTGAGACATCACATTCATTCACTATGAATGACATCTTGTTTTTCTTATATCATCATCCTCAACTATTTTCTTAGGTTGAACTTTACCACTGACTTGGGACCCATGGTGTGATATATTATAATTAATTTTATATTCAAAAACCACAAAGCACAAAAAAAAAGAAATTTTTTACAAAGAATTCAAGCGTGGTCATCACTAGGCAGGACACACTGGTAAACTAAGGCATGCCATGCACTATCGATCAATACGTGTATCAACAAACTCGAAGTGAGACAAACCTCGAATACGTAGTAGATTTTTACAAAGAAACCAAGCTCGAAAACCGAAAAATTAGAAAATGGTGGAATTCGAAAATCGAGGTTCTACCGTACACTGTGACAAAAAAGGTTGGTCCCAAAATGGACCCCTATGGTACCCCACTTACCACATTTCTCCAGTCAGATTCATTCCCATTTTGCATGACTATTTTCTTTGTTGTAACATTGTTTTATCTATTCCAGTACACTACCATTTATTCCCTGTGCCTGTAATTTCCTTGCCAGTTTTTCCATGTGGTACCTTATCAAAGGCCTTAGCAAAATTCATGTATACTACATCAACCAGAAGTCCTTTGTCTGAATAGCTGGTTACCGTTTGCAAAAATGTGAGCAGGTTAGTGAGGCAGGATCAATTTTTAACAAACCCATGTTCTGTTGATTTTACAAGATTGTTCTCTAAGATGTTGGATGATTCCTTCTCTTATGATTCTCTCCTTGAGCATGCAGATGTGTGATGTCAACTGATCAGAAGGTGGTTCTCTGCCGAGCTCTTTCTGATGTTCTGGCACTGTACCACCACTGACTTTCAAAATCAGAGTCAGATGTAAAACTTGGACTGGCTTCAGGAGGGACCTCCAGACTTCCTGTTATTTCAGTAGAAATCTTGTTGGATGACTTTCTATAAGTCAGTGGTGGCACACTAATAGAGTATACATTGCATTGTATACTCTATGCATTGGTCGCATGTTCTTATCACCTCAGAGCCCCAGTGGATATTCTCAATATATATGGTTTTAACAAAGAGAAAATTGTGTTTTGTCGAATCTTGTGTCTGACACGCGATGATTTGATGAAGTTATTTTCCTTTGTTAAAACCGCGAATATTACTATGCTAGGGTGTATTAGCTTAGGTTAGACTGTATTGAGTTGGGCTGGGTTGGGCTAGGATGGGTTGGGTAGGTGTGAAAATGGGTTGGGGGATCATGTTGTGTATGACGTAACTTGCATGTACCCCATAACCCTGGGGTGAAAAAGCATCTCCTGGAGGGAGGAACCTCAACACAGTCCTAACACACACACACACACACAGGATGCTTTTCCTCAACAAAATGAATTACAACATTCACTTATTTCAATCTTTGTACGTTTTTAAGCATATTTACATCCATTATAAGAACATAAGAACAAAGGTAACTGCAGAAGGCCTATTGGTCCATACGAGGCAGCTCCTATCTATAACCACCCAATCCCACTCATATACTTGTCCAACCCGCGCTTGAAACAATCGAGGGACCCCACCACCACGTTACGCGGTAATTGGTTCCACAAATCAACAACCCTGTTACCGAACCAGTATTTACCCAAGTCTTTCCTAAATCTAAACTTATCCAATTTATACCCATTGTTTCGCATTCTGTCTTGTGTTGATACTTTTAATACCCTATTAATATCCCCTTTGTTAAGAACAATCAAGTGAGTGTGTATTTTGCAGCGAGAGGTGCCATACGCACAATCAGAGAACACTGAAAACTACAGAGGTTTTCGGCTGTATATATATGTCCCGCCACCCGCAGGATGTTATTCCCTCTCCACCAGCTATAAAGGTATATCAACTACATTAACTAACATATCTAACTAAACACACAGCCCCCTTGTTTAACTCCCTAAACATGCTAAACATAATCTCACTCCACAAATTCTCTTGTGTCAACTACATTTACAAAACCCTGTTCTTAAATGCAAATCCTGCTCTGAAACTCTCCCTGGACAGATGTAATAGGTCCCATTATCACCACACCAGAAATAAATATCTCTTTGATATCCCCAGAGTTAAACTTAATCTGTGTAAACACTATGCAAATAAAGGGACCCAGATTATGGAACTCACTCCCTACTGAATTGAAAAGCTGTCCAACTTATACATCATTCAAAATCAATACTAAAAAGTACCTAATTTCATCTTCATAGTTTTTCACTTTTTGCCTTAAAATTGCACTGTATCTATTGCTACCCAATCTCCCAACCTTTATGTTCCCAATTTGAACATCTTTACTATTGTGATCATAATCATCATATGTGCTGCCAATCTGCTGTATGGTGTTTATAAATCTTGTTTATCTGTATCTTTTGCTACCCAGTCTCCCAATCTTTATGTACCCAATCTGAACATCTTTACCATTGTGATCATTGCTGTCTTATATGTGCTGTCAATCTGCTGTATGGTGTCTATTAATCTTTTTTAAATTACTAATCAAGCTGTCAATGTAATCAGAGCTTTAATATAACAATGTGCTTTAATATACTTATCTCTCTCATCTCATTTTTCTCTTGCAATGTATCTTTATCATTTATCAATTCTGATAGAAATTACCTACTTAAAATTATGTGTTAGATTAAGGACCTGCCCGAAACGCTGCGCGTACTAGGGGCTTTACAAGAGTGTAAATACTGTACTATCCAATGTATTCTCACAAACCCAATGTACCTTCTTGTATATATATAATAAATAATAAATAAATAATAAATAAATAAAATAAACATTTGAGATAATGAAGCAGCTACTAAACTGGTAAATTTGAACGATTACTTAAGAAACAACAAGAATAATTGTATATACTTATTCCATAAGTATATACTTATTCCATAAGTATGTACTTATGCCCCGCGGAATATACACAACGGATCAATTTACTTTGTTCTCTCCTAGTTATGTTTGAGGGGGTTAAGCTTCGGCTGTTTGGTCCCGCCTCTCAAGTGTCAATCTACTGGTGAACAAGCTCCTATTGAGCTCCCCGTCACTCCCTACCGCATCCTGTTTGTTTAAGGACTCTAACCCTAACAAAAAATATTTCTAATGTCTCGAGGTGTTCTCTCTCTCTCGGTGTCAAGTGACGTGCTCTTAAGTTTGTATAACATGGCGGCCCTGACCTGTTAGTAATCATATATGGTGTACACTGTAGAGAGAGACGAGATGGGCGGGACTACGTAACTACCGGAAGCTCTTCCTGCTCTACAGTCTGCTGCTCGCTGCTCCCTGGGCCACACTGCTGCTGCTCGCTGCTCCGCACTCCTCCAATTGTACAACCGTTTCGGACACCCTCGGTTTAGTACACAAAAAAGCCGTTCGTTCACATACAAGTTTGTATACACGAACCCTTTCGTACATACATATGCGCTGCCTTGTGTTTGCTGCTGTTCTCGTCTTCCAAAACACTATTATTTGCATATTTATTTACTTATTTATATCCATAAGGTACATTGGGGGTTAAGGGAAAATGATGATAGAAATAGAAATGAAGAACAACAACAACTTCATAGAAATGAAGTTGATTTTACATTCTTAAGAAGTAACTTAAAAGTAATTGTAGCGAGTTTAAATTAAATTA
Organism: Procambarus clarkii; assembly: GCF_040958095.1. Lineage (NCBI taxonomy): Eukaryota > Metazoa > Arthropoda > Malacostraca > Decapoda > Cambaridae > Procambarus > Procambarus clarkii. The sequence continues at coordinate 13,201,465 of NC_091240.1, read as the reverse complement.
AATATAAATTAATTTTTTTCAGGTAAGGTACATACATACAAGGTAAGATACAAAGTTGATGGATTTATAGAGCTAGTATATACACTATTATAAAGCCACTATTACACAAAGCGTTTCGGGCAGGAATAATATATATATATATATATATATATATATATATATACATATATATATATATATATTGTGACGGTAAAGCGTTGGTGTTCGGCTGTTTCAAAAGCTAGGGGCAGGGCCTCGTCACATGACAAAAAAAAAAAAAGAGAAAAGTTGGTCCTTTCGTCTGTGGTAAGGTAATGGGAAGACACACAAAACACAAGTATATAAACAATGAAATTTTAATTACTCTAGAAAACAAGACATGAATAAAGGCAATCTCATAAAAATATGCAGGATAAGTCAACAAACAAAATAACATGAATAATCACTGGCAAATGAAAAGTTACGCTAAGACAAGTAAGTTACAGTGATAGCAAAATAAAATATGAGTGCTGGAATACTTGCTTCGAGCTGCCACCTCCCTTATTACACGAAAGCTAAGGCTTAGTCTACCAGCGAGATATGTCAACTGCATGGAGCACTGAAGCTATACTAACGAGACTTGCGCACTGCAGCCCAGACGTCGACTTGTGGTGGTGGCGGAGGGCAGGGGCGACGAGACACCAGCCAATCAGCAACAGGCAGGCAGAGGATGAGCAGTTAGCTGGTTACGGCGGTGGCCAGGTGTGCTGGGTACGATTTGCTCTCTGGGCAAAACGTTTGGCGATACTTGGTGAACGTATCTTGTATTTTGACGTAATTATGTAGGGAAGAGCAGGCTCAATCTCTCTTGAAAGAGATTATCGTCACAATATATATATATATATATAAAATTTATATATATGAAACGTACTAATGTTGTGTGGTTGTGGGTTGAGGGGGGGATGATTGGTACAAATACATGTGTACGATGTGAGGAGTGTACCAAGTGGTGTGTTGTTTTCCCCTTGGGAGGAAGGGGAGGGGGAGACAGCTGTGTGTCACACCTGACCGCAGGCGGGCGGAGCGGCGGCCCACCTCTCATGACTCTTACACTCTACACTTCTTTCAGGACAAATGTATTCCTTACAAACAGTGTTCCTGACAATAGTGGCCCTCTACTACGTCATCACCAGGTAATGTAAATAATTAGTATTAGTGTGGTGATTATTGACGCCAGCGGTGAATAGTTTAATGTGCATCCCCCATACTGAACTTGTCACTTCTGTACTGATATGTTAGAGGTATATACATGTACAGATATACACATATAATTATACACACACTATGTATTTACCTGAATTTACCCGAGGGACACTATATATATCAAAGACAGGGGTCCGTCTAATTACCACAAGCTACACAAGCTTCACAAAGCTTCCTGGCAATACGTTAGTAATGAATAAATATGATATGTTAGGTTAGGCTGACCTAACCTAACCTAATCGACGCTGAAGTTGGGTGCTGAAGTTGAGTCTTGTCTAGGAATAGGCCAAGAAACTTGACATTTTTATTACTGATGTTAATGTTGTCTATCTGTAGCTGAATTGCATTTGATGATTTGCTTCCAAATAAGATGTAGTAGGTCTTTTCTATGTTTAGTGATAGTTTATTAGTCGACATCCATAAGTGGACTTTTTTTAATTCGTTATTCACAACATTATTTAGTGTATGTGGATTTTAGTCTGAATAGATGAGGGTAGTATCATCAGCAAACAATATAGGTTTAATATGTCCCGTAATATTAGAGACATTAGGCAGATCATTGATATATATAAGAAATAGAAGAGGTCCCAAGATGCTGCCCTGTGGTACTCCAACAGTTACTCTCACAAGTCGAGCCTGGCCTCGGGCCGGGTTTGGGGAGTAGAAGAACTCCCAGAACCCCATCAAGCCGGTATCAAGCAGGTATTGGTAGAGTGGAAGAGGTTGTATCATTGATGGCTACACATTGGTGTCTGTCACTAAGATAGGATCGGATATAGTCCAAGGCAAGGCCTCGGATTCCATAATGCTGGAGTTTAAGTAAGAGGTAGTTGTGATTAACAGTATCAAAGGCTTTTCTTAGGTCAATAAAGAGTCCAATCGGAAACTCATATTTGTCAAGGGCTGAGTAGATTACGTCAAGGAGACTAATGATTGCATCGTTGGTGCTCTTTTGGCCGGAAGCCAAACTGGCAGGGGCTGAGTATGTCGAATTTTACGAGGTAGAGCTGTTTGTAAATAATTTTTTCAAATATTTTTGATAGAATGGGTAGGTTTGATATTGGTCTATAATTGTTTGTCCGCCAGATTGCCTCCTTTATGGACTGGCGTTACAATTGCTTTTTTAAGGATATCAGGGAAGATATGACACTCTATGGATTTGTTGAACAGTAGAGCTATGGGTGGCGCAAGGGCATGGGAGGCACTCTTGTATACAATGGACGGAATTTCAGTGGTGTTCCCTGGCTTGGTTTTTAGTGAGTGTATGATGGACACAACATCTGCCAGGCTAACTGGTGAAAGGAGAAGAGAGTTTGGATAGTTGCCTGAGAGATATGTTGATATGTGTCTGAGTCTGTGGGATTTTTCTGGCAAGATTATCACCAACCGATGAAAAGAAGCTATTAAATTCATTTGCCATTTCTAAATCAGTTGACGGTGTATACCCATCCTTAGAGTTTTATTTGGTTATGTAAGTGTTGTTTAGTTCCTAGGATACTAGAGATGGTTTTCCATGTGCTTTTTATGTTGCCTTTTGCTTCACTGAATCTATTCACATAATATGAAAGTTTTGCCTTTCTTATGATACTGGTAAGCATTGATGAGTACCTTTTAACTACTTCCTTGTAACTAGGCCAATCCTAAGTTTCTTTTCATATTCATGTTTCTTGTTGATTGATTTGAAAATGCCACTTGTGAGCCATGGATTGTTTTATCTTTTGTCAGTTACTTGCTTGGTAAGGAGGGGACAATGAAGGTTGTAGAGGCTTAGAGTTTTGCAGAGGAAGAGGTTAGCTAATTAATTTAGATGCTGAGTATTATTGAATTCAGAATCCCAGTTAATATTGTGAAGTGCATTTGTAAGATTGCCTAAAGCTGATTCACTGTGTAACCTGAATGTAAGTTTCCTGCTTTCTGGTGGTGTTATGTCCATGTTCACTATGAGAAAGGTAAGGTAGTGGTCAGTTGTTCTGTCGCAGATTATGCCAGATACAAGGGGAGCTGTTATGTTAGTCCATAAGTGATCCAAGATAGTGGCTGATGTTTGAGTGACTCTGGTAGGTTTGGTGATTGTGGGGATTAGCATACAGGAGTTCATGCTGTTAAGGAAATAGTCAACTTCAGAGCAATTTTGTTGACCCAGGTCAGTATTGAAGTCTCCTCCCAGAATGATGTAGTTTTTGTTGAGATTGTTGTTTATAATAAGATTCCTTAGGTTATCTGAGAATGAAGCTATGTTAGTAGTATTGGGAAATCTAATAGATGGCTCCAATAGTCAAGGAGGATTTAAGGGATTTAATTGTAAACTGAGCAAAAGTATATTCATAGTAGTCATCTCTGTCACTAATAACACTGTTGCAGATAAATGTATCTCGGTAATATGTAGCTGTGCCGCCACCTTTTTTATTAGGCCTACAGTTGTGAATGGCTTTATAACCAGCTAAGTAGTAGAGTTGGGATATTGTCTTTACTTAGCCAAGTTTCTGTTAAAATAATGAATGATAAGTTAGTACCTAGTGCTGTGAGTAATGCATTTATATCGTCAAAATGTTTACCAAGTGATCTAACATATTGGTTGTAAACTGATAAGCAGGTGCTATTTTGGAGTTTGTTTTTTGCCTGGTATGCTGTGAAATACTTGCAATAATGATGATCAATGTGCTGGTTGGTGTAGATATGAGATAGAAGATTTAGATCAGGATCAATATCAGTGTGCATGGAGATGCAGAGGAATCACACAGTTAAATACTAAATCTGCTGTAAAAACAAAGTAATTATAGTAAAACACAAGAATAGAAGCAAATACACACAAAATAATAACAAATTAGAAGTAAAATAAAGATCCAATAGATAGCCAGGAAGGACACAGAAGTTAGATAAAAGAAAAAACAAAAAATCAGTAAAGACTGACAATATAAATGTAAATAAAAAATAATAAGAAAAATAATAATTATAAAGTAAAATGATCTTAAAGATAATTAGCTTAATAATGGATAATTAAAATCCTATAATTAGTATGAACCTAAGAAAACAAAGTGAGCTCAGATAGAAAATTCCAAAAAATGACATATAAATCTAAGTAAATCTAGAAATATACTCTAATATAAATCTAAGTGTAAAAATAAACAGTGTGAGATTATATTTATGTGTAAGATTTTACTATGATACTGAGGTAGATGCTTACATAAACAATTATACTATTAATTAATTCCAATAAATGATTACTAAGAAACAAATTCCAAGTTACTTTAAATATAACAGGGTAATAAAGAGCCCTAGGTTTAGTGACAAGAGGGTTAATTAAGAACAAATAATTAGAGTAAAAACAAGAAATGTCGACAACAAAGATGACAAATTTAAAAAAAATTAACTTTGGAAAGGAAAGGCAGAGCTTAAGTACACTTAAGTAGTATATGAGATTACAATTTATGTTCTGGTTACTCAGCTGTTATCCCACAGTCATCCAGGAAAGAAGTGAGGTGTGCCTCAGTGGTTATGACATAAGTTTTTCTAGTGTCAGTCTTCCTAGCTATTATTTTACCATCTCGCACAAAACAATGTTTACACAATTTTGCATTGCATTATTTTGCACAATGAGACCCCCCTATTCTGGTTAGCTCCCTGTAGCTCCTTGTGTGTTTGTTATTTGTAGAAATGTTTGTAATTTGCTTTAAAACAACCATAAATTTTGAGATAAATAAGAGGACAATTTTTTTTCCGACCTAGATTTCATTCAAAGTTTGAAATAAGATACCGATTTTTGAGGGTACATTGTCTACTGAGAATGTCGGTTATTAGTACTTTCTTAAGTGTTCATGGACTGGTGACTTTACCCTAACTTATTTCTTTACTTTTGTTTTCTTTAGGGGCTTCCCAAGACTTCTTTCCTGGTTTATTGTAGCCAAGTACCAAACTGAAATCAAGATTGGAAGGATATCTCTACTTCGACTTAGTTTTGAAGATGTCCTCATCAAGAAGTCTGGTCTTAGTATTGTAAGTTACTAAGAGTACGATTTTAATGTATGGCTAATAATATATATACTGTACTATGCAGTACAGTATTTCTGAGCCTCTGTAAATTCCATATACCATACATATTTTATTGAATACTGTATCATTCATTTAACAAACATCATTTTAATACACATGGTTATAGTGTTATCTTGCAAATTTTGACTCTAAAAGAAATGAAATATTTTGTTTGTTGCTGTACTTCAAGCTTAAAAATGCATTAGTTGACACTTTTATATGAAATATTTATCTCATGAAAAGTATATTAGTGTAAAACATGTACTGTATATGATTATAAATTTCAGAAAGTTGACAGGGTTGGTGCCACTAGCAGCCTTTTTAATCAAGAAGAAAGAAAAATTTTTGCCATTAAAGTACACGATGTTCGGATTGAAAAGGAGGTAAGAAAAAATTGTGTATATATTGTTGGTGTGTTTAGATAACCAGTGGGATATACTTACCTTGAGTATATGAATGTATACAAGAATGTATACCTTGCCCCTCATAGGTATACATTCTTGTAGCCTACCTCACTAGGCCTTTTGAGTCCTATGCATTGCCTACTGGGATCCAATACCAGAATCTAGCTCACTTAATAATGACTGGAGCAGAAGGAAAGAGATCAACCACAAAAGCAGAGAAACTTACCTGAAAGCATAGGTGCAACAAAACAAGCAACAGCTTGATGGAAATTAGGCATCCTGAGGTAAACAAAAGATAAACATTGTGCTGCAGGACTGCCTTGTGTGCCTGACTGCCACCAGATGGCAGTCCAGGTTTCCTAAGGTCTCAACCAGCCTGTCCCCTCATTCTGGAGCCATCTGTGCAATGCCCTGTAATCCCACAGGAAAGAAGGGACCAGGCCAGGGATGGAGCACTACTGTGAATCCACCAAGAAAGAATACTTCATTAAATTTAATGTTCAATTCCTATTACTTTTCGGGTACTCCTAGAGTTTACATATAACAGTGCCTCAATAGGGCACTAGAGAAGGGCAACTTTTCCAAAAACAGTAAAGGCAAACTGGGCTGACCTGTGGTAAGATGAGGGTGGGGGGAGGCTAGCAAGAGTAGAATGTCTGGGGCTAAGAACAACACGTGTACCAAACATCTAAGAGTGCACGAGTGCAGTTAGACAACCAACAGGGAATGAGAAGCCACCGTCAGAAGGACTACCAGAAGCTTTGATTCCCGAATGGCAGCCATTAACCAAATGGTAAAGAATGTAAATAAATGCAGAAAACACCACATATCCAATGATCATGGACAAATAGCCACTTGGCTGGCCTGAACTACAATGCTCTATGCCTGAACTATTATACTCTGAAGTTTCATTTTACGAAGATGCCATTGATAAATGTATAATTTGGGATATAAATGGCCCACAGAGCACAGAAAACTTATAAATATATTGATTGGAGAAATGATTTTTGACTTACAACCTTTCTCTGTGGTATAAGATATTGGGTTTATAAGACTCTTGAACTATATCTGCCCAAATTATCAAATTCTTTCCAGAAAATATTAAAAAATAATTGTGCGGGGATATATATATATATATGTGAGCATTAGAGACAAGATACAAAAGGAAATTAACACTTTCGCGCGCCCGGCTAAGGTTAAAAAAAAAAGCGGTATGTGCGCGCGGCGTTTTTGTCGCTTAAGCGTCAAAACAAAAATGTGTATGCTCTTTTTACTCTCCTGACCTTAGTTCTCGAGCTACATATTTCATTTTGGTACCAACGTGTTCGCAATAAAATTCTCTAGAAGAACATCAGTAAAAAAGATCACGAAAGGTATAGGGATACCAGCACCAAATAAATAACTACGAAGATGACTCGCCGTGAGCGCCCAACAGCAACAAAATGTTTTTACTCTTGGAATTGTTATCACCTCCACACTTGTCCTGCAGCGTTAATTTTGGTATCAATGGACTCGCAATGAAATTCCCAACACGGTGATATGAATATAAACGTAGAATAATGGTCGCAGTCCACCCGCAAGAGTGTAGGAAGTGGCGGAACTGTTACCCAGTATCGGTGACGCGACGACACATGTGCGATACGGCGCTTTGAAAGTTTATACTTATTTCACTCTCCTGACATTATTATTCTATGTACGTCATTCATTTTTGTGCCAATGTGTTCGCAATAGAATGTTCTATGAGCCCGTAGGTAAAAAAGATCAACAAATCGTAAGATAGAATAGCGCCAAATATAAAACAACGCTGGAACATATCAGTGAGCGTCAAACACACATGAAATGTTTTTACTGTTGTTATGTTTGTCACGTTTATACTTGTTGCACACAGTTATTTTTGGTTGTACATTGATCGGAATAAAATTCCCTAAAAAGACATGTGCATATAATACATGATATGGGGTTAAGGGTTAAAAACAAGTCTTACCTGGGTCGTGGTGGCCCCGTCTGTGTCAGCTAGGTGTTCAGGTATTTAGCCTACCTCGATGACTAGTTAGTATGGGCTCCCAGCCAGTTCACCTGTCTGCTCGCCATGGGTTTGGTTCTTTCCCAGCTCGCAGAGTTCAGGTTCCTGGTGCACTAACGGAAGTCCCATTTTGTTCCGTCCCAGGTTCGAACTTGCCTGGGCCTGGTCTGGGATTCTCAGGACAGCGTGCATGTCTCTTTCTCCTGGGGCATTGCTCCGGCTGCAGTCCTGCCTTCGGTAGTTTTTGAGGGGGTCCCGGGTCACTCGTTGGTCGCTTGAACATCTGTGTTGGAATTTAAAATTTGCCATGCTGGTTTACCCGCTGGGACAGGTTTGGCTTCGGCATCTGTTCTGGTTCCTTTGGGGCCTTTCTATCTGCCGGTCTCGTGATCGTTGGATTCATCTACTGGGAGCATTGTAATGGTTGACGAGTCGCCAGCTTCCTTTTCTGGTTTTTCAGGGTTTGGTGCCTTGGCGCCTTCCATGAAGTGAACCCTCGCTCGATGTGTTCACGGATGCCTCGGCGTGTTCTCGACTGGGGCTTGGTGCCCAGTGCTCACCATGCCGTCTAGGGGCGGTGGGCTCCGTTGAGCTCACAGCATGGTGCGGAAGTTTGTGGCGGTGTGGCTTTTGCTGCTGCGGATTTGGCTTGTTCGAGGCTCTTATGATCCGGCTCCATTTGGACTGTGTCCCCGTGGTTCATTGCCTGAACCGTGGGGGTCTCTTCGGTCCTTCGTTCTTTGGGGCTGGTCACTTCGAGTGGCTCTTCTACCGAGTTCTCAAGGTTAAGCTCTCTGTGGTTCACATCAGGGGCATGTCCCTTCCTTTCCCCTTCTGGAGGAAGGCAGAGGATGATGATTTGCTTGTTACCCTGTTGTTACGGCCCTCTTGGGCCGCAACTGGGTTCTTTCTCTGATGTTAGTAGAGTTTGGGTATCCGGCCCCAAGCTAGTAGTGGCTTTCAAGAGGTGTGTTCCGTAACACAAGTAAATTAAAGGGAAGGGATAAAACTGCTCAAAATTAAATATATATTCACCGCCACCAATAAATAAATATATAAACCGTCACACGCGGTTACTATGACTACACGTGTGTACAATCACTTGTCTTCCTCTGAAGACTCTGGACGTTCACGGTGCTCAAGACGAGTGGTCCTGGTTCTCTTCTGGCCTTACGATGAATCCTTTAATTCCCTCTGCGAGTCTACCCCGGCCACAGGCCAGCCAAATCACAGTCCCACTGGGTGCACCGTCGTGGAGGCCTTCAACCACAAATCCAGCCTGTAGCTGGCAGGTTCCAATCAGCTACGCTGCGTAGGCCACTCCACGACCGATACTAGGGTTGCGAGCCCTAGGCAGGAGCCTTGTGTGATTACACAGATCACTCTCCTCACCACAACACCCCAGTGGCTAGTCTTCTCCACCAGTCAGCCCCGGGTACGACAATTCCTCAACTGCCACGTCACAGGCAGGCTAACACAACAGTGTTCATCCGGGGGGGTGACTCACAGCTTCTGCAGCAAACAGGTGGAGGTACTACAGCTGCCTTGGGTAGACTGATCCAACTTCCATTACAGCAGTCCCAGGTCGACTCTGTAATCAGACACGTCATCAATACTAGTTACACTCTGGGACACCTCACTTACAGGCTTAGACACAAACGCCCACCTATCCACTCCATAGATGGCGTTGCTGTCTAAGCGTCACCTCACCAGAGGTCAGCAGCGGCTGTGTTATGAGCTGATCAGGACGGGAAACCAGCCCCTGTGGCAGGTATATCCTGTCCTCACTAGATGGCGCTGTCCATTTGGAGGGGGTTTCGGGAGCTGACCCACAGATGGCGTGGTCGTCACAGCTCCGTGTTCGGACGCTGGGCTCGGGTCCGTAACACCTGTTTTTCTTGAACTCTACTCATTCTTGAGTTGCAATTTTCTACCAGTTGGGGTATGTTTTGGGGTGCCTACCTTTGAGTGCCTAACCCCAGTCAGTGGTAGACATGAATATACTCTCAGAGTGAAGTTTTCATAGGCCATTGCTTCCTTTGCCTCTCTGAGGGAACCAGGTTCTGGCTTGTGGTTCCCGATAGGCATAAGTACTCCATATGACCAAAGCCCCAGACTAATATAGCTAATAACAGTCCAATAGCTCCAGAAAATGGCATTTCATTACATTCAACACTGGTTTTTTGAGATGTGGAGTATGACAGGTACGCAATCCAAACCTATGAAGGAGCGGGAGTGATGTGGTGTTATAGGCGAGTGCCAGGTCTGTTTGAGAGTATGAGGTCAGGCTGGCCAAAGCCATTGTTCACATAGGATGTGTGGAAGTCAGGCCCTAGAAATGTTATTCGTTTTTGGATGCATAGCTGGTGAAACTGCAGCCCGTGTTGGTCTTGGGTGTTGTGGTTGAAAGTGGGGTGTTTTGCATTCAGGTCTGCTATCAGGTAAATGGTGAGGATGGTGTAGTTGAGTCTGGTCAGGTCATAGTGAGGTATGTTGGCTTAAGGGGCACCAACAATATGTGCCCCAACACATATGGTTGAGGTATGTTGATAACAACTGATTAGTTTTCAATATTATTCTTTTCTTTGCTTTAACAGTTTTTGTTTTGCCTAACCTTTCTGGGTCATTTCCTCATTTTTGGCTATAACTCCAACCCTTAGGTTCCCCCTCACTTTGTAGAGTGGGAACCAGAATCACTTTGATTCTGGCTCTTGGTGGGCCTTGGAGTCTTCTGCAATCCTTAGGCTAAGTGATACCAGCAAGTAAGCACCAGAACTGAGAAGCTGCTGAGGACACACCAGAAAAATAAGTTTCATTGTATTCAATCCTTAATTTTCATCATTGCATATAAATTTTTCACTAATCAATTGTCCTAAGACCTGTGGTGTCCATTCATGACTACAATAGTCAAGGTGGGGACACAAGGAATTTATATAACAGTCAATTAATTGATAATTTTATTATCTTCTATTTGTATATTCTAGGTATACAGTATGTACATATTTATAATGTATTTCAAACTTTAAATTCTTTTTGTGTTATGCAGTAATGCTAGTTATGCCTACAAATATATATTTTGTTCATTATCCTTAAGGTATGTGATAAACGGAGAAGAGGGACTCGAACAGAAACTGTAAATAATACAAGTATGGAGTCCGCATATTCTGCAGCAGGAGCAGACAACTCATCTACACCAGTGGAGCCACACGTTATTAAACTTAGAATTTCACCATCTGTTGTGACTCTTGCACAGGTAAATTCAGATATTTTTGAATGGATTGCTAAATTAGCAAGAATTATTCACATAAGTCACATATTCTGTAATTACAGCACCTTATCATTAGTTATACTTGGTAGTGTGTACCTCTTGAAAAGAGGTAGTGAAAACCTCTTGTTTTCTGGGAGAAGCCCCGTCGGCTCCCCGGAGCTTTACCAGGCTGATATGCTAATGTCAGACTTTGGCATCAGTCATGTGTATGGAGTTCTTTGGGCCTACCGGGGACCACGGCCAGAACCTGGCCTCCTCAGAGAGGCAAGGAGAGCAATGCCTGTAGAGACCCCTGTGTGGTTGGAAGCATTCTATGTCTGCCATCGACTGGGTCAAGCATCCAGAAAGGTAAGCATTCCAAAACAAACCAGTATTCTGGTGAAAATTGCTACCAAAAGCCAAACTAGTGGATAGAACTCCCCAACAGAAAACAAGCAAACTAGTATGACGTCACACATCACCACGCCGCTGTCTGCGCAGCTCCCCCCTCCCCGGGTGGAGGGAAGGGGGAGCCCCAGACCTCTCACGCCGGCTATCCACCCATCAGTTCTTCGGCTGATGCTAAAGGCACTGGTTGTGTGCTCCGGCTCCAGAGGTTGTTTCAGCACTGTACCTAGAGGGTGGTGTCTTGTCTTCTAGGTGGTGCGTGAGCCGGGAGTGAGTCTCCAGTACTCGGGCTGCATGCGCCTAGGGTTCCCTTTCCTAGGTGCCCTGTAAGTACTGCCCTTGGGGCTTGGGGTTACCTTCCACAAGTTCCTTGGGTCCTGCTTCTGCTAGGCCATTTACTGTTTGGTTTTTGGCCGCCCTTTGTGTGATAGAGGGTTCTGTCTCCCTTGTTTGCCTAAGGGTAGGGGGCAGTTTGCACTGGTAGGGGCTCAGGGTACTGCGCAGCTTGTTTTCACCAATCATAGTGGCCGGCTCAGATCCGCCTAGGTACGAAGTCCTCTAGTGGGGTTTTCTTTTACTGTTTTTGTTTGTATACCTGGTGGGGGTCTGCCTTTGGTTCTTGCCCCCTGTGTACTGAGTACTCTTCCTTCTTCTGGTGGTTTTCCCTGGGGACGCTAAGCCCCGGAAGCACCTCAAGGTAACCTCAAGGTAAGGTAAGCCCCATTCCTTTGATTTTTTTTTTTTTTGCTTTATTTTATGTTTAAAGGTTACAAGATATACATTGGTTGATACAAAGAAATCTTAAAGATTATGGATATCTTGAAGCTCCTCCGCTTCAGGACAGGAACCGAGGATGCAGCAGGCGTTTCCCCTCTGGATTGCCACACTGAGGCGCTGAAACAAAAAACTGGCAGCTCTTGGGTCTCTGGTGACGTCAATGAGCTTGGAGCCCAATTCCTTGAGAAATCCCAAGGCACTCTTGCCCCAGGGGCCGTGCGTCTCAGACGCTATGGGAACAAAGGTGTATTGACCTTCCAATCGCTTGTATTTGGCTGATTTTGCTATTTCCCTGTGGTTGGCCGCCCCACCTGCTTGATCAGCTCCGAGGTGTACATAGGTGTCAGCCAGGGTGGATACACAAGTGTAGTCCCACACCAAGTGTCTGCCCCCCTTACAGGAGTATATGGTGATGCCATCAGGGTGAAGTGCGGGGAAATCCGGGTTTTGGACCCCTAGGATATGAGGTTCTCTCTCCGCTAGGCACTGAGGTGAGACGAAGCTCCTCTTGATAATGTCGTTGACCTCGTTGTGTTTCGCATGCCAGCCCTTTGTGCTTCCACAATGCAACCCATGCAGTCCATATTGGTCTGCTTCCACCCTGTTGCAAATACACTTGTATTCAGTGTGAATTGGGGCACCAAGGCGGAGGGCCACTGCTACACGAAGGGATTCTGAATCTAGACGCGTGCCCATTGCCGACATGGGTACTGCCAGGAGGAAGACTCCTGCATGGGGGGCAGGCACTGCTCTGAGGCGGGCTTTCTCCTTGTCTGATGTTGCGGCTCTGAGCATGGCACCAGCTATTTTTTCTACTAGTGGGTGGTCCCAGCTGGACTGTTTTAAGTTTTTTTGTAGCTTCTGTGATGGATGCTGGGGGTGCAAGAGCATCCCACTGATTTGAACATTCAGTAAAAGCAGGATCGTGTATTCCTGCTGAATTGCTCAGGAATTCAGGTACTGTATATATATAATGCTTTGCACAGTGTCTCTAAAAAAGTTTACTAGAGCATATTTTATCTTTCAGTTCTTTGGAGTGCACATTATGAGCGTCAGTGTGATGTACCTACGAGAGAAGTGGCCAGAATGTCTTCTTCATGCTTCAGCTGAGAAAATAACTTTGGAAGGTGCAACCTTAAACCAGTCTAATGTAGCTGTAAGTTCATTGTTATTTGTAATTATGTACATTTTGTGTAGTGTATTTCATTTTTTTTTAAATAGTAAAATTTTGAGCAACCGGGAGTGCACTTCTAATTCTATAATATATATATATTGTGACGAGAAATGTAGGTGTTAAGGCAGTCTTCTCTCTGGCTGGTGGAAATGCCAATCACATTAGAAAAAAAAAAAAAGAAAAAAAAAATGTTGACTGCTTGGCGGTTGTCTTCCTGTGGTAAAGTGAGAGGGAAAAACACGCAAAACAAATCTTATAAATAATGAACTTTAATTTACTTTAAACAAATAGAAACAAAATAAAGATAATCCCTTGGCTATGTACAGTGCAGATCAAAAATATACACAAAGACAAAACACAATATAAAATAAAATAATGATTACAATACTCTACAATAACTCTTCTTAGATAGAAGCGTCAGCTCTAGAGCACGAGAATATTCTGAGGCCAACTGCTCGTGCGAGACTATATAGAGATGATGCAGATGGCGCTGGAGTCGCGTGAAGTCGCTGATTCACCAATAGGGAGAGCGTTGGTTTGAAGTGGTCGCTTGGTGATCGGTGAGGTGGTGCGCCGACAGTGAGGGAGGGGGGGTGAGGAGTAGGGTAGTGTACTCCCTGTAGAGATGTCTGTTATTCCACTTCTATAATATTCTTGAATGTGGTATCTTGATGTTGCAGACGTAAAGAAGTAACACGATGTAGGAAGGAGCAGGCTAAATCTCTCTTGAAAGAGATTACTGTCACAGCTCTTCCCCGAAGGCTGCTCTTACGGGTTAAGTTACTTCATTAGACGGTAGAGTGGTAGGAGTAGCTGCCTCTACCTCGTAGACGGTAGAGTGGTAGGAGTAGCTGCCTCTACCTCGTAGACTCTGGAGAGGGCATCGGCTATGATGTTATCCGAGCCCTTAATGAAGAATATCTCCAGGTTAAAGTTCTGCAGGTACAGAGCCCAGCATAGATGTTGATTGTTGAATTGGGCTTGTTGCAGAAATCGTAGGGGATTGTGGTCCGAATAGATGGTAATGGACCTATTACCTTGTAGGTAAGGTTCGAAATGTTGAAGGTTCAGGACGATAGAGAGGAGTTCCTTTTCTATGGTGCTATAGTTCTTCTGATGAGGCTTCAACTTGTAGCTGTAGTAGCTGACAGGAAGAACCTCTTCGTCACGTTGTTGCATCAGGACGCCCCCGATGCCGGTGCCACTTGCGTCAACATTGATGATGAAGGGCTTCGTAATATCTGGAGAGGCGAGAATGGGATTAGAACATAGCAGAGACTTTAGTTATTCAAAGGCAACGGTCTGTTGAGTGGTCCAATGATACCATTGCTTGGGGCTGGTCAGATTAATCAGTGGTGTCGCTACCGTACTGAAATTTTTTACAAACCTACGATAGTAAGATGCAAGGCCAAGGAAGTGCAGGAGCTGCTTCCTGGTTGTAGGTTGTGGGTAATGCTGAATGGCTTGAGTATGAATGGTTAAAGGAGCTAGGCTGCCACTTACTATTACATGACCACGATAATGCACTTTACCTTTAGCAAAGGTGGACTTGCCCAAGTTGATGGGAAGGCCAGCTGTCACGAGCTTGGAGAACAATCGTTGCAGCTGGAGCAGATGTTCGTTCCAGGTGTCAGTTGCCACAACAATGTCATCCAAGTAGGCGTGGGAAGGCCAGCTGTCACGAGCTTGGAGAACAATCGTTGCAGCTGGAGCAGATGTTCGTTCCAGGTGTCAGTTGCCACAACAATGTCATCCAAGTAGGCGTAGGTGTGATCTAGGCCATGGATGACACAGTTGACAGCTCGCTGGAAGGTGGCCGGGGCATTATACAGTCCAAAAGGAAGGCGTTCATATCTGTACAGGCCAAAAGGAGTGGTGAAGGCAGATATTTCCTTAGCTTGCTCTGTCAGACTAATCTGATAGTAGCCCTTTAACAAGTCAATCTGGGAAAGATAAGTAGCATTACCTACGGCGTCAAGGATATCATCTATACGAGGTAAAGGGTAAGCATCCTTGACGGTCACGAGGTTCAGTTTGTTCTGGTTACTAGGTACGACATTTTATATATATATATATATATATATATATATATATATATATATATATATATATATATATATATATATATATATATATATATATATATATATATATATATATATGTATATATATATATATATATATATATATATATATATATATATATATATATATATATATATATATATATATATATATATATATATATATATATATATATATATATATATATATATATATATATAAATATATATATATATATATATATATATATATATATATATATATATATATATATATATATATATATATATATATATATATATATATATATATATATATATATATATATATATATATATATATATATATATATATATATATATATATATATATATATATATATATATATATATATATATATATATATATATATATATATATATATATATATATATATATATATATATATATATATATATATATATATATATATATATATATATATATATATATATATATATATATATATATATATATATATATATATATATATATATATATATATATATATATATATATATATATATATATATATATATATATATATATATATATATATATATATATATATATATATATATATATATATATATATATATATATGTCGTACCTAGTAGCCAGAACTCACTTCTCAGCCTACTATGCATGGCCCAATTTGCCTAATAAGCCAAGTTTTCCTCAATTAATATATTTTCTCTAAATTTTTTCTTATGGAATCATAAAGCTACCCATTTCATTATATATGAGGTCAATTTTTTTTCATTGGAGTTAAAATTAACGTAGATATATGACCGAACCTAACCAACCCTACCTAACCTAACCTAACCTATCTCTACAGGTTAGGTTGGGTTATGTAGCCGAAAAAGTTAGGTTAGGTTAGGTTAGGTAGGTTAGGTAGTCGAAAAACAATTAATTCATAAAAACTTCGCTTATTAGGCAAATCGGGCCTTGCATAGTAGGCTGAGAAGTGAGTTCTGGCTACTAGGTACGACATATATATATATATATATATATATATATGGGTACCACCACTGGTTTAATTAAAGGGACCCACATCCTCGAAGAAGAAAATAAATAGTGTTCAGAGAAGACCTTGTGGATTCTCACTGAATACTTTAATCTTTTCCTCTCCTACCACCCCTATTATTTTTTTTTTTTTTTTTTTTTGATTTTATTGCAATGTTACAGTTTACAGAAAACACACACTTATATAACAATGTAACAATATACCAATCAGTGTTCGAAGACCTCGTCCAGTTCCTCGGGGGTCGGGTGCGTACCCAAGATACAACACGCATTTCCCCTCTGAACAGCGACACTGAGGCGCTGGAACATAAAACTGGCCGCTCTTGGGTCTCTAGTCTTCCCAATGAGTTCCTCGCCCAGCTCCTTCAGGAACTTAAGTGCACATTTACCCCAGGCGCCCAGAGTCTCAGAGCCTATTGGCACGAACCTGTAACAACGTTCTAGGTCCCTGTACTTGTTAGTTTTCTGGGTCTCCCTGAAGGTGGCCGCCCCGCCTCCCTCAGCTGCGCTGTAAGGTAGATAGGTATCAGCCAATGTGGATGCACACGTGTAGTCCCACACGACCTGTTTACCTTCTCTCCACGGCTGCAGGGTGACTCCATCTGGGCGTTTTTGGCTGTTGTCAGGCCTGCACAACTGAGGTTCCCTTTGTGCTGGGCACCCAGCTGAAGCCAAACTTCTCTTGATGATGTCATTGACTGCTTCATGTCTGGCAATCTTTCCCTGTGTCTTACGACAGATGAGACCATGGCTGCCGTATTGGTCTGCCCGTGCATGGCCGCAAATACACCGGTGCTCGGTGGAGATAGGGGCGGCAAGGCGCAGAGCAACACCAATACTTAGGGTCCGATGGTCCAGGCGGGTCCCCAAGGCGGAATTAGGGACTGCCAACAGGAAGTCCCCGGCATGGGGAGCTTGCACAGCTAGAAGACGCGCTTTGTCCTTCCTGGAAGCTGCCTCCAGCAATGATGTGGCGATGTTCTCCACTATGGGGCTATCCCATTTGGACTGTTTGCAGTCATTTGGAAAAGTCGGTCGAGGATGAGAGTTGACAAGAGTGTCCCACTGACCGGCTCCTTCCGCGAATTTGGGATCATGAATCCCAATGAAGTCTCTTAGGTGTTCCGGTAGTATTTCCTTAACTAATTCACCTGTTGCACTGGTCGAGGATAAAAATGCCGGCAATGCTAACTGGGTCGCCTTGCGAATACCTATCCCCCCGAGTCTAACTGGGAGCGTTGCTTGGTCCCATTGGTCATCTTGCAGGGAGAGGTTTAACACTTTCACGGTTATTGACCTTAGGAGTGTGTCATATTCTGTTAATTTTGGGCTGTCGAAGGAGGGAGCACACCTTAGGAAATAGGTCAGTCTGGGCAAAGCCAGGCACCTTGTGAGAAGGTACAGAGCATCGTGGGCGTCCAAAGCCCCTATTCTTCCCTCCATCCTCCTCAGGTCGTTCAGCTTTTCTTCGAGGACTACCTCAATGGCGCTCGAGCCCAGAGGTGCCCCTAGCAGCACACTGTCGGTGGGAGCGATCACTTGGGCTCCTGGCAATATGGTTCGCACTGCATCTATGGTTGGTTGGCTAGATGAGATGATTTCACACTTTAATGGGTTTAGGGTGAGTCCTAACTCCTCTCCCTTAGATTTCACCAGCTGTAGATCTTCTAGCAGGGACTCCTGTGTCCCTGCCAGGGTGCCATCGTCCAGGAACCAGATGTTGAGTTCGCTGGTCAACCTGCTTGTGACCTCTTTAACAGCCATGCAAAAAAGAAAAGGGGCAAGTGGGTCTCCCTGCTGGACACCTTCTGCAGAAACAACTTCATGTTCCCCAAACAGCAGCGTCGATTCCCTACTGTACCCTGCTGAGACGAAGGGGAGTAGAGAAGGAAAGCTTGTTCGAACTGCTTCCAGTACCACATCCCTTTTTACCTGGTTGAAGGCATTTTTAAAGTCTAATTTAATTAATGCCTTATTTTCTGGGAGGTGCTTTATATAGGCTCTTGCTGCATGAGCTGCTGCTTCACAGCCATGGGGGACACCAAAACCTAGTTGATGGGGTCGAAGCATCGTCGCAGCGTCTATGCTAATTTTTCTGACAGCTGCCCTAGCAACAAGGCGCCGAAGTGTGTTACCCACGGCAATGGGTCTGACTCCACCATCTTTCTTCTTGAGGGCACAAAGGGATGCTCCAAAGAAAAAGGGTTTTATTGTATCTGGGATCAACCCAGAGAGGCAGTCGTTGACAAACTTCGTGACCTCTGACAATAGTGTCTCGGCAACTTCTCCGAGAACTGGATTTACCATCTCCTTGAGGTGCTGAGGTCTTACTCCAGTGTATCCCCCTGCCGAGCCTGGCGGAAATGACATGATGGCTTTGTATACCTCTGACGCTTGGAGGAATAGAGGTCCCATGTCTGGGACAATTGTGTCCTGAGCAGTGGGTTCCCATGGTACTCTAGGAGGGTGCTTCTCTCTCAGCGAGTTGGCGGTAGCGGTATTTCTAGGGGCGATTGTGTCTTCGCTGGTAAGTAACCTAATTGCCCCTACTGTGTTGCCCTCTTCAATTTTTTTGGTCACTTGTGTTCCAAGTTTAAAATTGTCATTGGAACTCTTGGGTCTGCCACGACGGTTTTTGCGTTGAGGAGGGATGGGGATCAAGTTGTCAGCTCTGGGGAAATTATTTATTGCCCTAGTGACTGATGAGGCTAGCGACTTGCCTCCTCTTGCAGGTACGCCTAAGCAAATATTGCCAAACAGGAGCAAATTATGCCATGCTTTGATGGTGGCCGCAGCATTAAGATTTTCAGACCGTTCATTTACTTTCCTTAAAAGGTCTGTATATTTCCCTGCTGCAAATGGGCGCGCTGCTTTAGGAATGTGGGGAAGAGTTCTGGTGGTGGATGCTTTGATGGCCCCCAGGAGGTCATCTGATGATATGAAGTTTGCTGGGATGTGTGGGGGTGCCGGGGGGACCTGTGGGCCTTCTCTCTCTACAGGTACCGTCAATGAACCCTCACAGTTGTTGTGTTGACGTAGGGTTCCATCGTTTCTAAGGCTGTGTGATTCGTCACACACCCGACACGTTCCTCTGGGTCTGGGTCCTCTGGTTGCACGTCTGGGTGCACTGTTCCCAGGACCCTGTTCTTGGCTGAGGGGTTCCTGGTTAGTTGGTGGAGTCCCCTCCATCCCCCGGGCGGCCGGCGGGGGAGGGATGACAGGGGTGGTGGCGGCAGGGGTGGACACGGGTGGTGGCAGGAGGGGTGGCTAGCTGTCCCTCACACTCACCACTCCTATGAGTACTTGTGTCTCCCTCCCTTTTGGGAGGAACCTGAATGCCTGCTGTGACCTGCGCCATATCTGGGTGCATGGAGGGTAGCACATCCCTGCAACAAGCACTGTGTGGGCGGTGAATAGGTGGGTGGGAGACACCCAGGCGCAGGGTGGGCTGGGTGGTGGGATGGCAGGATGTACTGTGGTGCGGTCAGGCCGGCGGGCGGGGAGGAGGTGGGGGTTGACCGGGCCTCGCTCAGCTTGAGGGGGGGGTCTGGGTGACACTTAAACACTGGTATAATTTTCTTGTATATCACTGCACAATGGTGAATGAATCATACACTTGTAATCCGACACACTGTGAGCTCTATTAGCTCTGACCATGATTGCTGATTTTTATTTTCATTTTTCTTTCCCAAACGTATTTCTATAAACACTGGGTGGCACATGAGTGACCCCCCCTCGCCCGACCAAACAACAACACCCCCTCCTCCCCCACACCTTAGCCGTGGGAGGCCTAGAGGGCGCCAGCGTGGCCCTCACTGCCGTTGTATTCCATACACTGCACACCCACCTGTTTTTATCCGTTTTTGTTGAGATGGCCCACTCTAGGCACCTATATATATATATATATATATATATATATATATATATATATATATATATATATATATATATATATATATATATATATATATATATATATATATATATATGTCGTACCTAGTAGCCAGAACTCACTTTTTGGCCTACTATTCAAGGCCCGATTTGCCTAATAAGCCAAGTTTTCATGAATTAATTGTTTTTCGACTACCTAACCTACCTAACCTAACCTAACCTAACTTTTTCGGCTACCTAACCAAACCTAACCTATAAAGATAGGTTAGGTTAGGTTAGGTAGGGTTGGTTAGGTTCGGTCATATATCTACGTTAATTTTAACTCCAATAAAAAAAATTGACCTCATACATAATGAAATGGGTAGCTTTATCATTTCATAAGAAAAAAATTAGAAAAAAATATATTAATTCAGGAAAACTTGGCTTATTAGGCAAATCGGGCCTTGAATAGTAGGCCAAAAAGTGAGTTCTGGCTACTAGGTACGACATATATATATATATATATATATATATATATATATATATATATATATATATATATATATATATATATATATATATATATATATATATTATTTATTATTTATTATTTTTATTTATTGCTAGAAAGAAAGAGGAGCCTCAACACAATTTTTCTCTCCTTACAGCTGAAAGTGTCCATAAGTGGAGCTCACTTCAAAGTACTTCAACATGTTAGTGAAGGAGATGTGAAGTCAGCAGTGAGAGGTACTGCATGTGCTGGACAAAACCAAGATCCTTCACTTATAGAATGTGCCATCTCCCTCAAACTTTCTATTGAGGCTAATGCTGAAACAGTAGCAGCAATGGAAGTAAGAATAATATATTTCAGGTTCAAGATTATAACCTTCCCTGTTCCCATTTTTAGTTTCATTGCAAAATAATTTGTTTGGTCAGTTTGTGTTCATAATGGCTTATGTTAATTTCTCTACTTTGAAATTAATTTTTTATGTAAACAAATTTCTAGGTTTCTGTCTCTCTTAAACTACATCTATACTCCTTTAATCTCAAACAATTTGAAGTTATTGAGTATTTCCAATTGATTTACTGGGACACTTTTTCATTGCAGAATATCTCGGTGCATCTTTGCCGACCACAAGTTACAATACGAGAACGGTTATTTACATTCCTGGAGCACAATGCGCAGGCATCCACACCTATAATCAATCCGTCGGCTTTGTCTACAAAAAATAATACTTCAGTGCATAATTTGCTGCACAGATTCTGGCTATTTCTTCCCTTGGTGAGTCTAATTGTTATTTCCAAGGAAAATGACTGCTTGTTATGATATGAAAGAGCAAACTTAAAAACTCACTCCTTTCTAAAAATAAGTGAAAGTACATAGAACATCAGTTAATTCTCTGCCAACTAGCAGTTCACTGTATATTTATATTACTATTCTGACCACCACTAAATGGCAGCTGCAACACACCAAGACACGCTTGGAAGAACTAGCTACACTCACATTTTTCTGGGGGCAGCCTAGTAGGCTTCCCGGAGCTATCCAGGCTGAATGGATATGTTTGACTTTCTGGCATCAGTCAAGTGCAAGGAGTTCTTGCCTACCGGGGACCTCAGAGAGGCACGAGGAGAAATGGCCTGTAGGAACCCCCTTGTGGTTGGGAGCATTCTACATCTGCCATTGACTGGGACAGACACCCCAAAACAAACCCCTATTCTGGTGAAACTATTGCTACTGAAAGCCAAACGAGTTGACAGAACTCCCCAAACGAAATTAGCAAACAAGAATGACGTCATGATGTTGCCGCGTCGCCGTCTGCGCAACCTCCCCCTCCCTGGGAGGGGTATGGGGGAGCCCCAGACCCTTCACGTCGGCAACCCAACCTACAGTTCTTGGCTGATGGGAGTCTGGTGCAGTCGTGCCTCTGGCTCCGGCCTTTGTTTCAGTTCTGTGCCTTGTGGTGTGGGCTGTTCCCTCAGGTGGTGCGTGATCCAGGAGAAGTATTCCACGGTACTCGGGCTGCATGCGCCTAGGGTTCCCTTACCTAGGTGCCCAGTAAGTACTGCCCTTGGGGCTTGGGGCCTCCATCCACAAGTCACCTTGGGATCTACCTCCGCTGTGCTGTTTACTTCTCTGTATTTGGCCGCCCTTGGGGTCAGCTGTTTTTTCTTGCCCTTGTTTGTCTCTGGGTAGGGGGTAATTTTCGTCACTGGCAGGGATACGGGGTACTGCACAGCTAGTTTCCACCCATAACAGCGACCGGCTCTATTCCGTCTGGGTACATTGTCCTCTTGCGGGTTTTTTCTCTTGTTTTTGTTTTCAGCCTGGTGGGAAGGTCTGCTTAGTGGTTCCCGTTTGCTGTTCTAAGGGTGTGTGTGTGTAATTACCTAAGTGTAGTTACAGGATGAGAGCTACGCTCGTGGTGTCCCGTCTTCCCAGCACTCTTTGTCATATAATGCTTTGAAACTACTCAGGGTCTTGGCCTCCACCACCTTCTCCCCTAACTTGTTCCAACCGTATACCACTCTGTTTGCGAAAGTGAATTTTCTTATATTTCTTCGGCATCTGTGTTTAGCTAGTTTATATCGATATGACCTCTTGTTCTTAAAGTTCCAGGTCTCAGGAAATCTTCCCTATCGATTTTATCAATTCCTCTTACTATTTTATATGTAGTGATCATATCACCTCTTTTTCTTCTGTCTTCTAGTTTTGGCATATTTAATGCCTCTAACCTCTCCTCGTAGCTCTTGCCCTTCAGTTCTGGGAGCCACTTAGTAGCATGTCTTTGCACCTTTTCCAGTTTGTTGATGTGCTTCTTAAGATATGGGCACCACACAACTGCTGCATATTCTAGCTTTGGCCTAACAAAAGTCGTGAACAATTTCTTTAGTATATCGCCATCCATGTATTTAAAAGCAATTCTGAAGTTAGAAAGCGTGGCATAGGCTCCTCGCACAATATTCTTTATGTGGTCCTCAGGTGATAGTTTTTTATCTAGAACCACCCCTAGGTCTCTTTCTTTATCAGAATTCTTTAAAGATTTCTCACATAATATATAGGTTGTGTGAGGTCTATGTTCTCCTATTCCACATTCCATAACATGGCATTTATTAACATTAAATTCCATTTGCCAAGTGGCGCTCCATGTACTTATTTTGTACAAGTCTTCTTGAAGGGCATGCCAATCATCTAACTTTCTTATCCTTCCTATTATTTTAGCATCATCAGCAAACATGTTCATATAATTCTGTATACCAACTGGTAGATCATTTATTTAGACAATAAACATCACTGGTGCAAGAACTGAACCCTGTGGTACTCCACTTGTGACATTTCTCCAGTGCAATACATTGCCTCTGATCACAGCCCTCATTTTTCTATCAGTCAAAAACTTTTTTTTTTCTTTTCCTTCTGTTTGGGTATGAAGCTCCAGGGAGCCGTAGGGGCTCCCCACAGAAAACCAGCGTTGAATGTAATGAAACGCCATTTTCTGGGTAAGCCCCGGAGGCTCCCTGGCAACCCTCCCTCCCACCGGTCGGCGGTTTTTTCACGTTGGTTGAAGCTTAGCTTCCGAACTGAAGCTTGGCAGCCGGTGCGGTAGGTCCGGGGCTCCCCCCTCCCCCTCTCGGGGCGGGTAGGGCTGCGCGGACGATCGGCGCGGCTGTAAAGTGTGATGTTTGCTTGTTTCCTTGTGAATGTAGGGAGTTTCTACCTCTCTGTTCATTTTTTTGTTTTAGTTTTTTACCATGTGGGTTTTTTTTGTCATGCCTACCTTTCTGGGTGCCTGACCCCGGTCAATGGCAGATAAGGAAAACCCCAACCACAAAGGGGTTTTCCAGGGCCATTGCTCCCTGAAACCTCTCTGAAGGGGCCAGGTTCTGGCGCTGGTCCCTGGTAGGTCTGAACTCCTTAGCTAATGTCCCGGTCTAATATAACATACATTAGCCCGATAAGCTCCAGGGAGCCTCCGGGGCTCACCCAGACAATGGTGTTTCATTACATTCAATGCTGTTTTTTTTTTTGTTTTTTAGAAATTTCAGGTAAAAGTTGAAGACATTGGAATAAGGTTAATGAATAACCTCAGTCAAATGGCATTACAAGGATCTTTGGTTGGCATCGATCTTCAGACTCACCTTAATCGTGAAGGAGGATTAGGTAAGTGTTGTTTTACTGTATTTAAAAATTATAACAAATTCTGAATAAACCAGGTCTATGGTTTTTTCCTTTCCTACATTATCACTATATTTCTACTCCATTAAAAATTATACAGTGCAAAACATACTGAAATATTTTCTGATAACTAAACTGTAAATTTCACTTGTCACAGTTGTGCCGACATAATTCGTCTTCCTATTCTGCTTAGATATAATTTAAGATTATTATATTTTTATTTATTTATATAAACCTGCACAAGAGTTTTTACATTCTTGTACAGCCACTGGCATGCATAGCATTTCAGGCAAGATGGTTCTAAGGATCAATATCCCCACAGCCCGACCTCAAATCAGGCCTCCTGTTTGGTGGTTTGGTCAACCAGGCTGTTGGATGCTGTTGCTTGCAATTTGAAGTATCAACCACAGCCTGATTGATCAGGTATCCTTTGGACTTTTATCAAGTTCTCTTTTGAATACACTGAGAGGTCAGGTAGTTGTCTCCTGGGAATTGTGGAAGAATGTTCAAAAGTCTTGGGGCCCTTAATGTTGATAGAAATGTTTCTTAACTTATTGTACCATTTCTTTTCATTGAGGCTATTTTGCACTTTCTGCCATTTCCCCCCCCCCCCCCCCAATCTCTCAAACTTTTTTTTCCATGTGCAATTTTGGGATCATTACCACCAATATTTGCCAAGTGTAAATGATTATGTATCTTGCATGGTTTAAAAAAAACAGCATTGCACGTAATGAAATGCCAATATCTGGGTTACCCCGGTGACTCCCTGAAGCTATTACACTGATTCAGTGCCATACTACTAGGTGCCATCAGTCATAGAGTTCTTATTGACTTATTGGCCTACCAGGAACCATGAGCCAGAACCTGGCCTCCTGAGAGAGGTGCAGAATGCAGTGGCACTATGTAAACCTTTTATGTCAAATTATTCATGTCTGCCACCATCCTAGGGAAGGCACCCAGAAAGTAAGCAAAACATACTACTGTGTGGTTAGAAATGAGACCACAGCCTCAAAATTGCCAAAACAAGATAAACAAACCATAGAAAATTTGTGAAACAAACATGCACTAGAACACACCATCCCTCCCCCCCCCCCTGCCTAATTGAGGGAAGGAGGGAGGCTGACCTGGTTAGCTGGCTGCTCCACCACCAGTTGTTATGATGATGGAAACCACCCTGACACCCTGGAGGAGGGAGGATGTCAGGGAGCCACCAGGGCTCACCCAGAAATTGGCATTTCATTACATTCAATGCTGGTCTGGGGGGAGCCCTTGTGGCTCCCTAAAGCTATTTACTCATGGAGAAGGAAGAAAGGGCACACACCAGGGAGGAGGAAGCACCACAGGTATCAAGACAAAAAGAGCCCAACAGCCATGAAAAACAATCCAAGGCCACACAAAGCCGCAGAAGACATGAAACGTCCACAAGATATCCGGCTGCTAAGACCCTGTTCGACCGCCAAAACACTGACGCCTGAAGAATGACCAAAGACACAAGGACAAAACGCCGAAAGATCAGCCTACAGAAGCACATCAATGGTACAAGCATAAACCGTAGGCTGGATAGAACATAAATCACTGCAGGTGACATGAGAAATATGAGCCCTGCTACATGGAACCACAGAGAATCACAGCGAGACCACTGAAACAAAACCGGTGACATGAAGGTAGCTGCAAAAAACCACCACTGACATAGAGCATCTTGCACCCCTGGCAGAAATAATCAAGCATCCACCACCAGAAGGTCCCACTGGAAGCCAATCTACTCCTTCCCAGCCAGAAAAGGTGCCAGCAACAATCTGTCAAGGTGCCCACAAGGGCCAGAAGAACAAAATCCCCAGTACCAAACCTGCTCAAGAAGCACCCTCACCTGGCAACCGAAGGCCAGAGAAAACCAAAGAATGCTTATCGAAACAAGGTAGGACTGAAGGGGCCACCGGAAATGTAGTTGACAAAAGAAAAGAAAGAATCTGGTCAACGGACCAGGCAGGCTCAGACAGCATAGGAGCAGGGCGTAGGTGAAACAGCATGTGAGAAAGCATGCAAAGCAGGGCCTGCAAGCTAGAGTGGTTCCGCCAATGCAGCAAGAAGAGAGGTGACGACAGCATATAGCAGATGATGTTGAGCAAGGAAACACATCAATTACCAAATCATTATTTCTGGCACTAAATTATTCACTGTAAAGATCCTATATGAATTATATGGAAATCGGTAATAATCTTAGATAAATTTGTACGAAATAAATGTCTTATCTGCAAGACGATTTCTGTAACGCCATTTCATCATTCATCCTCGTAGTCACAGGATCCCAATAAAGAAAGAACCTGAGGTGAATATCACGAATGATGAGAATCAACTTGTCGACTCCTCGTATACACGCTGAAATCAGAGAAATTTAAGTAGCATTTGATTAGGCTACGAATTATTTCAAATATTCATGAACACTGAGAACATGTGGAAAATAAACTAACGTTGTGTATTAGGTATCCTTGCTGTATAACGACAGACTACCCACAAGTATACAATCTAGGATGATGCATCAAACGAGAATGGTATACTTAACATGAGCGTATCAAATCATTAAGGTGCAAGGACATCATCCAAGAACCTGCATTTAATATAAGGTTAACGTGAGCCAAAGTCATCATGTAGAAGGTAGGATAGGGAATGAAGCTGTTCAGTCCTGGAAGATTGAGAATATACTGTAGGTCTGCCAATTCCCGCTTGGGGGCCCGGGGACACCCGCCAAACAGACAAGGAAAGTTTGACCATGCCCGAATTCAATGACATTGCAGTATCCTTGCATAACTGAAAGGATGATCCCTGACCTTACAGCCAAGAAATGGGGAGGGAATGACTAACTCCACTGAGAGCCAAGGGAGATGACCCAGGAAGCTCTCAAATCTTGGGAGCCAACAAGCAGCATGGTGGAGGTAAAGAGGATGATTGTTGACCAGTAGTAGGATTGAAGAGCACCCTTCAAACTCGCATGTCGTGAGTGCGGACTCAACGGGTTGATTAATGTGCCATGGCCCTAGACCCACAGGAAAATTACCAAAGCCTGAAAGTTACTAGCCAAACAGGACATCCAAGTACTAGGAACACTCACCGAAAGAAGACCCTGAACACATCCTATAAAAACTCGGTTACGAAGGATGTCCATGTAAGCAAACACATACTGTATGTACCCTAGTACATCTCTCACAACCAAATAGGATGCCTTAATCCCAGGGCCAATAGTGAGTAGTCAGCGACCCATGCACTGTTCAAGGTGAAGCACCCCACCCTGGTGGTTAACCCCTCAGAGAGGTGAACTCCTGAATGCATCAGAGAAGCAACTGTCAGTGCAGGGACAATGCCAAACAAGCACCTAGAAAAGGGTTGCCCTGAATACATGCATCTTAAAGCATAAAAATTGCCAAGTCCCCACAAGATTGCTGGGGGAGAAAAAGTTACACGTGAAGCAATAGTTAAAAAAAAAAGTGGAACAATACAACAAGTAATTGGTCCCCAAAGGACAACGTCGAAATAGTGTGTGGCACTTATCTGAGAAGCAGTGGGACCTGCTGCGACAGTTTGTGAACTGAGGAGAGCACTATTAGTTTAGTCAGAATCAGCGACAGGACTGACCTGGGAGCTGGACTAGGGGCCTGTGGCTCCTGGCTGTCTGGTGGTGACTAATGGTACTATTGGGTTCAATGAAGCAATTGTTTGCTGGGTTATTTGGCTGTTTCAGTGCTTTTTTTTTTTTAACCTTGCAGTTGTCTCTAAAATTTTGCTGATTCTGAATGCTTTCCTGGTGAGGGTGGTGATAATTATTCCCATTACCTGCACCTTGATGATAAGGTGGGGCCAGGTTGTGGCTCTGGTCCTCAGTAGGCCGAACAGGACTCCTGTGATTAATGTTGGCCCCCTCCTGTGGGGGGCCAACTCGGCCAGATTGCTTCTTGAAGCCACCAAGGGGCTCTTCCTAGAAAATGACTCAAAATTGACTCGGAGGGGGGGGGGCCTTATATATAGATTACATAAAGAAATTATGCAAATAATGTTGGCTTGCTTTATTTATAGAGAACCTGCCAGCCCTTTTGCCAGACTTCAGTACAGAGTTGCAGGTGGACAATACAAGGCTGCAATGTATACACGACTCTTCAATTTTCCTCAATAGATTTAATCTACAGACACAGGTAAAAGCAAATTTATTTTTGGTGCATATCCTAAGTAGTGTTCCTCGTGTTCCTAAGTAGGCCTACAGAACTCCATACATGTGACTGATGTCAAAGCCTGACATTAGCATATCAGCCTGGAAAGTTCCGGGAGCCTCTGGGACTCATCCTGAAACTGGCGTTGCATTACATTCAACGCTATTTTTTTCCCGTGATCAGGGAACACAAATGAATATTTTTACAAGATGAAATATTTATTTTTCCTTGTGCCTGGGCGTGTTGCAGGCTATAATTGTAAGAGCAGCCCAGGGGTTAAGGGTTAGTTATGACAGTTTCTCTTGTTCTGTGTGAATTGTTTGGCAGTTTGAAGGCTTTGGTCTTTTATAACCATCTAGTTGTATGTAAAGCTTAGTTGACTTTCTGGATGCTTTCCGTGTGTGGTGGCAAATTGACATACTCTTTGCTCCTTTGTGGGGGGGGGGGGATCAGGTTTTGGCTCTGGTCCTGTAGGTCAAACAGAACTCCAATATCTGATGTGATCCATTTGCATGGATCTATGACAAGCTCCGGTGCTTGTTACTGATTAGTAAAGATATAAAGGCAAAAAATCAATGCATAAATGTTCAGAACAAGGCAAATAGGATACCAGGATCTGTTTCTACATGCATAAGTAATTAAACAAATAATGTTATTCCTCACCTGTATCTTGCTCTTATTAGTCTCCATCTAGATTATGCAGTTCAATTTAGGTCACCATACTGTGGAGTGAACATAAATTCACATGAATACATACAATGATGGATGACAATGTTAATCCCAGGAATTAGAAGTCTTCCATATGAAAAGAATGAAAAAGCTTAATTTACATTCCTTAAAAAGGTGAAGAATAAGGGGTGACTCGTTGAATGTATATAAGTGCATGAAAGAGTGTAACAAATTGAATAAACTGTAACTAGATTTTAAATATATCAACACAAAACAGAAGTTAAACAATGGATGCAAACTGGAGAAGTTTAGATTCAGGAAAGACCTAGCGAGATACATATTTGGAAATGTGGTTGTTGATTTTTGGAAGAAATGACCAGGTAAGATTATAGGTGTGGGAATGCTGAATTGTTTCAAGACATGTTTATGAATGACTTTTGGTAGATATAAATAGGATCTGACTTGTATGAGCCATTAGGCCTTATACAGTTTCATTTATTCTTATGTTATTATCTCTATATAGAACTTAAAGTAAAAAAAAAAAGTATTTCCCTAACCCAGCAGATAACATAATAATAATAATAATAATAACAATAACAATAATAATAATGCTAATCAATTTAATAGATATGTGGAGGATCAGATTACAGTGGTTTCTTTGTATGTACATACAATGTAATTTGTATATTTTATTAAGCCACTAATTATATGACATTTCAGACTGTGTGTGATTCAGCAGACCTTCTTTTATGCCTTTCTCGTGTACTGTATTTACAGTTTGTTGGTGACCGAGTTAACATGAAGAGTGAATTTAGATCTCTCCATTTATTGTACGATCACCGTGACTTAGGGTTATGGACCACCTATATGTCTCGACAGAAGCCTCTACCTCCAGCGTTGTGTTATGTAAGCTTATATGAACAATATGTGCTTTAATATCTCTATCCAGTTTATGGGATCATTAACCTTTACATGTGTTTTATGCATATACTGTATTCTCAAATACATTGTGTATTAGATTAGTTACCTTCCCTTGTTTCATATTAAAAAATATTAGTACAGTAGTAAATTATTAATATATCTGCAATGAATTTGTTGAATTACTGTAATTTTATTGTGTTAATTATTGCTTAACATGTTAACTCTGGTGACAGGTTCAAGAATCGAGAAACAAAGAGAAATCAGGTGCATGGAAAATTCTGTTACATCGGTACTGCATTGGTATGATTGTAGAAATGTGGGATGTGAGCTGTGGTGGTTCAGTGCCAGGCTCCTCATATGGCCAAACTAGTCTTCAACACGCACGTTTCAGTGCTGCAGTGTCTCAGTGGACTTCACAAGTTGCAGGAGAATTAATTCTGGAGTCATTGGTTTCTACCTTGGGACAAGTACAGCACAGCATTGCTCCAGCTGTGCTACCAGTTTCAGCCACTACAGCCCCAAGAAGAATTCATGTGTGGGGAACACCAGCATGCATTGGTCTCTGTCTTCTCCAGCTTTCTTCAGTTCCTGCTAGTAGTGGTAGAAGTAACAATTGTTTGCCTCCTCTTCAAGCTGAAGCACTAGTTGACAATATGCAGCTAGAATGGAGCCCTGAATTGGGTTCATTCATCACATCTCTTGTTAGGTATGCTATCATTTTAAGTAAAGGGAATATTAGTAATTGAGTGAACAACAATATACATGTAGGAAAAGTTGTGAAATGTCTGTGGTTTTTATTAAATTTTTAAATGGGATGCCACACAAATAATGTATATTGGTGACTAGTATACAGTAAATTGAAATATAGGTCCAAAATAAAAGTTGTCAGCTATTGTACATGGTGATCATTCTTTTGTTGTGCAATGTAATTAGTAGAATTTATTTATTTATTTATATACAAGGTACATTATGTTTATGAGAGTACATAGCACTGATGTTTCTGGGGGGAGCTCTGTCGGCTCCCCGGAGCTATCCAGGCTGATATTCTAATGTCAGACTTTGGCATCAGTCATGTGTAAGGAGTTCTGTGGGCCTACCGGGGACCATGAGCCAAAACCTGGCCCGCCTCACAGAGGCGCGAGGAGCAATGGCCTATAGAACCCTGTGTAGTTGGAAGCATTCTATGTCTGCTATCGACCGAGTTAGGCATCCCAAAACAAACCCCTATTCTGGTGAAAATTGCTACAAAAAAAGCCGAACAAGTGAATAGAACTCCACAAACAGAAATGAGCAAACGAGTATGACATCACATGTCGCTGACTGTACGGGTGCAGGCAGCACGGGCGTTGCACGTTGAGTTCAGGTGGTGCCAACGCGCTAGGTTGTTTGCTCCCCTGAAGCCTCGTGGCTGCCCCGTTTTGATTGTTGTGACAGGGCTTGAGTGTGTTGGTTGCTAAGGTTTTGTTTCTGTTTGCACCCCTTGTCTTTTCCCTGTTGTGGTCTGGTCTGGTCCCTCCCTTCTTCCCTGCATCCAGATCCTCACTGTCTGTGGGTTCGGGGTCGTGGGTAGGGCTTCGATGGTCTTGAGACTCGGGCGGTCTCGGGGAATTCCCCTTCCAGGGTAGCGACGGAGGCATTCGAGCCTGTTCCTCCAGCCGTATTGTACGCGTCTGCCAGTGGGCTCCCTTCCTTAATACTTTTCCGGCTGCCTTGACTTTTTCTTGTGAGGCTGGGGGGGCTTTGAGGGGACGGTTCGGCCACGGGGCCTGCCGTGTGGGTTCCCGGGGCTGGAGAGGGGCTTACTTGGGGGGGGAGCCTCGGGCCCCGTTGGACCCTGCCTGGGTTTTCTACCCTCTGAGCGGGGCTTGCAATTACGGGGAGTGGGATTTTTTCCTTTCCCACTTATACGTACGAGTTGTTGGGCATCGGTCCCTCCCCGGGTTCGGTTCCTTGTCTCTTTGGATCCGTCGGTTTCATCCTGTCGGTGGGTACTCTACTCCGTTTACTCGCCTTTCTTCTCTGGGGCAGGACTTCTTTGTCATGTCAGGGGTCATGTTCCCCTCTTCTCATAGTTCTACATGAATTTTGGTCTTGGGTGCGACTGTGCCTTTATGAGCCTTAGTGATTTTGTGCTTGCTTCTATGGGTTCTTGAAAGTTTGTGAGGTTTTCACTTCTTCCCGTATTATCCTGCGAGAAACAGTGGGCAGAGTTTCTTTCACTCTGTCCCTGTTACCTAGCAGTAAAATGGGTACCTGGGTGTTAATCAGCTGTCACGGGCTGCTTCCTGGAAGTGGAGGCCTGGTCGAGGACCGGGCCGCGGGGACATTAAAGCCCCGAAATCATCATCAAGATAACCTCAAGATAACCATATTTTTGAGTACAGCGCTGATTCACTCATTTTATTATATAAATATATCACACTACACGCTATTGAATAATATTACAGCAAAAAAAACTACGAAAAATCAATCAGACATATTGAAATAATTAGGTAATTATCTCTTTGTGGCAACTCCGGCCTGACAGCTGGCGAGCAAGAGACCGCCTGGGACGCATGCTGAGTCAGCGCCTGTTTTTTGCGAGACTTTCCCGCCCTATAGCGGGCAATATATGCCACTTACGATTTTTTTATTATTTTTCTCATGATCAGTGAACACAAATTAACAGGTTTAGAAGATAAAATAATTTTTTTTTTTTTTTTTTTTTTTTTTTTGTATGCACCTATGGGTGACACATGCCATCCCGTCCTCCAAAAATGGGGTGGTAAATGTAAGGAGACAAACAAGTGCAATTATGTACTATTCGTAGCAGTTAGGAATTGTACTTATTTTCATTTAGTATTAAATCGTACTGGCAAATATATTGTGAATATTTGAGTTTACCTGAAAAACTGAATAGAAAACCACAACCTCACCTAACCGTCTTAGTTTTTGAAGATAATAATTTTATTGCTTCTTAATTACAATTAGTACTTAACCTATAGCTATATTGATATTACAGTTTTATAAAACTAATAAAACGAAACTAAAATATATCAATAAATTGTAAAAAAAACTCAGGATATTTTAAAATTTTGTATAAAATCTATATTGTTTAATAAACCTGAAAAAGAAATTCCTGATATTTAACTGCATGGTACAATAAGTTCATGAAAGGTGTGGATAACTTCGATCAAATGGTATTTTGTCCCAAACGGGTTGCAGGTGGGTGACTTTAGCCGTTTATACTGGTAATTCTTCCCCCATATCATGTATTAGATGCATATGTCTGTTTAGGGAATTTTATTCCGATCAATATACAACCAAAAATAACTGTGTGCAACAAGTATAATCTTGACAAACATAACAAAAGTAAAAATATTTCGTGTGTGTTTGACGCTCACTGATATGTTCCAGCGTTGTTTTATATTTGTCGCTATTCTAACTTACGCTTTGTTGATATTTTTTACCTATGGGCACATAGAACATTCTATTGTGAACACATTGACATAAAAATGAATGACGTACATAGAAAATTAATGTCATGAGAATGAAATAAGTATAAACTTTCAAAGCGCCGTGCGTTGTCCCGTCACCGATACCGGGTAACAATTTCACCACTTCCCACACTCTTGCAGGTCGGCTGCATCAACTTGTGTATAGCAAATTGAAATTGAAAACTTCATCCTAAAATTCTAAGTGTCTTAACAGAAAACGAGGAGAGTTAAATCGGGGAAGGGAGTTGGGTAAATGTAACAGCCCCATAAGTATGATTATGCACTGTTTGACAGTAAGATAATGTACTTATCACACTTAGTATTAAATCGTACTGTCAATTTGGAGGATGGGTTGCACATGCTAAATAGCCAGGCACCATTTAAGGGTTAATCTAACAGATAATTTTAAATAGGTAATATGTAGCAAAATTTAAAAATGTTAACATGTACATTGTAAGAAAATTAGTAGGTTCATTACAGTAAAATTGGAGGATTATAAACAGGTATATTGTAGCATATTTTGAGGATTATTTCTAGGTACTTTGTAGTAAAATTTGCATTCAACATAACAATGATATATGATGATAGCAGTGATTACAATGGTGAAGTTGTATGGCTTAGGCACATATATTGAGGGAGTGGGTAGCACAAGATACAGTGCGAGTTTGAAGCACTAGGCAGGAAACTAACGAAATTAAGTTCATTTTGGTTTTACTTTTGAATAAGGCATAGGTTAAACAGTCTTTTAATTTGTTAGGGAGTGAGTTCCATAGACTACTCCCTTTATTTGCATAGTGTTTGCACAGATTAAGTTTGACTCTGGGGATATCAAAGAGAGCTTTATTTCTGGTGTGGAGATTATGGGTCTTATTACATCTGTCAAGGAAGAGTTTCAGAGCAGGGTTTGCATTTAGGATTGAATTGTTTGTAGGGTTTAGAGCAATGTAGATAAATGAGAGTTGTTGCAGCATATAATGGGTGAGTATTAGTAAACAAACACTAGAATACAGGCTTCTTCAACACATGTCAAATTGTTGATGTTGACCACCTACAGATTCCTTGAGAGCATTTATTGCCAACTAAACTGCAGCTTTAGTTGGCAACAGTCCCCATTTAAAGTTGGCTGCTCCATATATAATCTTACCTGAACATTTTTTATGCTGCAAGAGTAGTAATTAAGAACTAGTGATTAAAGCATTTTATGACATACTGTATATGCTAATAAATTTTGTTATTTCTTGCAGATATTCTCAGGAACTTAAAAAGTACCCAAGAATTATTACAACCCAGAAAGTAGCTCATGAGATGCCAATTGCTTCTGAAGAAACCTTCAACAGTATTAGTGTTAAATGCACTAACATTAATATGTTTGCTGTAACGGAACACAAAGGTATGAAAACGCGCAGTGTAAAATTATTGTTGTGTCTTCATCTGTACATTAAACAAACTGTGTTGTAGAAAAACCTCAGGGCCTGTGAATACAGAATATTGAATTTTAGGGTTATACGGGGAAAGTGATATGTTTGAGACCTCAAAAATTCTGCTTTTCCACACAACTTTCTGGATTAAATACCTGCCTTTGTAATATTTCTAAGTACTGTACTCTCACTGCTACAAATCTATACTGTAAGAGAGTGTGTGCATCTGTCAAAAGTTGGAGGCCAGATGCTTTGGGCCAGCCTTGCCTAGATATGTAGGGGAAAATGGTGTTGGGAATATGGGACAGACATAAGCTGGTTGGGGTAGGCCTACATTAAATGATTTAAGAAATATTAGTAATTGTTGATAACCCCCCTCTCCTATTTTCATGGAATCAAGTGTGGTCTAGTGTGAAGTATTGGTTGTGATGCCCCAAAAGTTTCTTGTGATCGTAGAACATTATTTTTGGTAAGACCCATATAGTAGTTTCATTGCTTCCTAATAATGTACATTCTGAGAGAGGGATGAGGGTTGAGGGTTGAAGTGAGAGGAGGGAAAGGGTGTGGAGGACGAGGTGAAGGGACGAAGAAGGGGCGCCACAAGGGGTGTGGGGGAAGGGGAGGGATAAGATACCCATATTGTGTTGGTGTTTCTTAATAATAAATTTTCTGTGAGAAGGGGGAGAGGTGGAGGACTAAGGGGATGTGGGAGGGGAGGATGGAGAAGGGAACCCAGTGATGGGGAGAGGAAGATGAAGGGGAGGACCAAGGGGTGAGGGGAGGGAACAAAGGGGGAACCAAGAGGGATGGGAAACAAGGGGATCCAGGGAGAAGAGGGGTGAAATAGAGGGGGGGGGGGATGAGGAGAAAGACTATCGCAATTACCTCGTAGTATAAAGCAAATTTGTACACTTATTGAAGTTGTAGTAGAGTGTAATTGCCCCTTTCTGCAACATTTACAGGGTACATTGATGCACGAATATAATCCAAAAAGTGCATGACACACATGATAATATGCACTAACTAATTGCAGTGAACCAAGACCTTGTTTTTCATTAAATTGTATTTTACTCTGTAAATTTACTTTGACAAATATGGAACCCTGTGGCTAGGACTACTTTTATCAAGATTGTAGTTGAAATAGTAAGTACTGTAAATACTTAATCATGTGATAATTAGGGTAGTAAAGGTAGTTCAGTTATAATTCCCTTATCCTCATTCTGCTTCTCCGAAAGGTAAGGTTTGCAGTGTTCTGAAGATGCAGTCAGGCAGGATCAAATACAGCACTATCACAAGGATATTTTCAAACTGTCGAAGCAGAGTCATTAACATGCTTGAGACTTTCTAGAGATTAATTAATCCAGCCTGGAATAACTCACTCGCTCACTCATACCCAGTGTTGAATGCAATGAAAAGCCTCTTTCTGGGGGATCCCCAGTGGCTCCCTGAAGCTATGTTGTCAAAATTGCACCGTTCTAAAAACTCACATCTGTCAGACATTCTGTTGGTCTACAGGGAATCGGAGCGCACATTGTCGACTTTGGCAGCCATGCACAGGATGTTCGCACCTGTCCTTCATGAGGCTGTGTCGGCATTTTACTCATCCCTCCTCGCATGTTGGCAGGCATAGACAGGGATATAAACTATAGTACATCATCTTTCAAAGGACATTAGAATTTTATTGAGAGTAGACAGTATAGAGGACACAGCAAACCTCCAATCTGAAGTCTTTCAATTGGCAACAGAAAATATCACAATATTTAATGAGGATAGGTTCTAAATACTGTGCCATGGTAGAAATGAAAACATGAAAACAGGACCCACATAAAACGCAGTGAAACCACACTATTGATAGAAAAGAAAATGTAAAAGACTTAGGAGTAATCAGGTCAGAAGACCTTACTTTTAACTCTTAAAGGGCGCAATACATAGACGAATGAAGTAACTGTCACAGAATGGCGAACATCATACATAGACGATTGAGGGTGCCCCACACGATTAAAGTGTCCCGCGGCTACACGGGGTTCACATCAACTTTCTCATGGCTCTAAAATGAGAGGTGTTTATGGTAGATATCTGGACTAATAGCAAGGGTTGCCATCTGTCCCAACCATGTTGTGATGGTGGTGACACCTAGTGGTAGTCAGTGTAGCTTTTATCTATTAACAAGTAGTGTGCAGTGTGATAATTGTATTCTTTATACTGCTATCATTTGCATTGTGTTAGATGGTCATGACTAGTTTATTTGTCTTGTACAGTATTATAGCAAGTTGGGCACTTGTTGTCTACACTTGTCACTCTCTCCCTTTTCTAAACTCATGATGGGACTACTTGCAAAGATACCCGTCATGATGGGACTAAGCATTTCAATACATAATTTTTTTACTTTTGTAAGAAAGATCACTTGATTGTTACATTGTCACATTTGTATATTTGAAACTAAGTATTAATGAATATCATATTTCCATCTTGGTTTTAAATCAGAGAAATTTAATATACTGTATATATTTTACTCTGTTAATAAGTTATTTTCTTTTAAAATATGCATTTTAATTTTGTTCTAGTTTCTTTGATGGTTCGAGTTGATAGCCTTGAGAGCCAGAAATCAGCGAAGAATTCTAAAACAACAATAGTGGGAACCAAACTTTTGCGGTTTGTGCCTTCAGGTGCTCAATATTCCTGTATAAAATCCTCCGAGATCAAGGTATATTAATGTATAGTACAAATGTTGTTTTATTTTAATATTATTAATTTTTACATCATCTCTAGTATATTTAGTGTTATTTATTGTTGATATTTGCAGTTTCTAGGTTACCTTTGTTTTCATATGTAAGAACACAACACTATGAATGTACACAAGGAAGTCACAATGATGTGATTTGTGCGAAAATCATTTAAAGCAATGTGGAAATTGAACCCGTGACCTATTAAACACAAGCCAAATGCCATACCCAAGGACACGACATGCAAAGAGTTATTCAACTTGGGATCCTATTGAATCCACTAGGAATTTTGGAGGCATTGAACTTGTGCCGAACCAAGTTTTCTGTGGGAAACCCCATACTTTTCCCTGAAGCTTTCCAAACTGACATGTGCAATATTAGTTTGGGTTCATCAGTCACAGGAGTTCTTTATGCCTACCGAAGACCACGAGCCAGAACCTGGTTCCCTCAGAGAGGTGCAGGGAACAATGGCCTATGAGCACTCTCCATTTAGAGTATGTCATACTTACCATCGACTGGGAAAGACACCCAGAAAGATAGGTGAAAAAAAAAACACAAGCTGGTGAAAATGGCAATCTACATCTAAACAGAGCAAAATAACTCCTCCTAAAAGAAAACAAACAAGCAAATCATCATCCAACTAGTACGCCTGCTTTGGCGAGCCGGTGGCTATCCACTTCAATTCTCTACTGATGTGCATGGCGGTTGAAAGTCACCTTTGGCCTCTCTTTCCTGTCCTTCATTTTGTCCTGTGTGGCTGTACCAGTAGTGTGGTGGTGTGGTGGCCAGGTGTTTCTCTGTACACGGGGCTTCATGTGCTTAGGATAATTTTCCCTATGTGCTCCATAAGTACTGCCCTTGCGTTTCAGGGTTATCTTCCCTGGGGCATTCGTGACTCACTCCCGTTTGAGGTTTTCGTTGCTTGATATCGGCTTCACTCTTGGGGTTCGTCGGGGATCTTGGGCTTTCTGTCTTACCCCGGGTAGGAAGTGATTTGTTGCCAGGCATGGCGCTCTGAGGCCGGCACAGGTTGCTCCCACAGCGGCTGACGTTTCTTTCGGGCCGCCAGTTTGTGTTTGTGGCTTCGGGGTTTTGTTTTTCTTTATATAGCATTTTTGCTTTTTGTTTACAGAAGTGATCTGCCTAGCTTCTTACTAGGCAAGTCTAGGTGGTGGTGGTGGTCCTCCTCTGTTGCCCTGGAACTTAAACAACTACAACTGGTTGTCAGTTTGCCTGCTGATAGACAAGATTTACTGGCTTAGCTAACCCAGTTCCTAGGTTTCCTGTAGGGCTAACTTACCCTATGGTCCCAGAAAAACCTCATTGGGCTTGTGGATGCCTTGAGTGTGTCTTCCGTGTCCTCTCTCGCCTTGTGCGATGTTGAAGGTTGTTCGATGCCCCTGCCTCACGAAGACGATCATCTGTACTGCCTCCGTCATGCTGCCTGTTGGGTCGGTGACACCTACGATCCAAGGTCTTGCAGGACTTGTTTCCCGCTTGTGCTCCTCTTTACCCATTCTTAGTCTGAAGATCTCAGGGGGTTACGCGGCAGCTGCGTTTCAAGCTTGATTCTTTTTGTTGCAACCAGCCAGGTTGGTTGCCCGACTGGAAGCCCCGGAGCTGCCCTGCTTGGGATTTAGTTTCTAGGATTTGGAGGCGTGGGTCACTTTGGCCTTGGTTCAGTCCACGCCCCTGTTTCCTTCCCAGGTGGGCGTGATTCGCCCACCTCTGTTTCTCTGTCCCCTCTGCTCCTTCTTTTCCGGCGAAGAATAAGATGGCGTGTTTTTAGAAGGGTTCATTGATTGTGGATACTTGGGTGTTAGGCTAGTGATGTATCACGCACGCTGTCCGGTTTTACTCTGCTTCCTGCAGGCCACCTATTCTGTGTCGGTGGCCGAGCTCTGGGTTTCCCTCGTTTTCCTGCTTTTCAGTTCCAGGGCTCGTGGGTCTTGTGTTGTTTGCGGTGTCTTTACGTCTAGGTAGCCTGCGGTCTCCCCTCATGCCCCTCGTGTTGTCTGCGCTGTCTTTACGTCTAGTTAGCCTGCGGTCTCTCCTCGTGCGCATGATGTTCGGATTGGCAGTCTTTAGATGGTTTTCGGGCTTGCTGGTTTTGGGGGTCAATCAGGGGCCCATGCCTCCAGTTCTCTCATGACCATCCCGGGCCCTCTTCTGCGTTGTGTTGCTTTGGGGTTTCTGTGGCGGACGGCTGTCTTTGTCAGGTTGCGCTCTGTGGATCTGTCACCTCCTGGGGTTCTTTCCTGTTTTCCTTCTCTTGGGGTAAAAAGCTTCAGGTAGTCGACGGAGCTTCCCACAGAATGCCAACATTGAATGTAATGAAACTCAAGTTTCTGGGTGAATCCTGGAGACTCTATGACACCCTCCCTCCCTCACTCCGGTTAGCAGGTTTCACCATTCAAAGAACTGGATGGTGTCGGCCTGACTAACCTAGGCCAGCTTCCCCTTTCCCCTGTGGGGGGTGGAGCTAATGAGCGGGGAGTTAGTTGGACGATGTTTTTCTTGTTTGCTTGCTTTCTGGGAGAGTTCTTTTGTGCTTATGAGGACATAACTTGCGATTTTCAACCAGACAATGGTCCGTTTTAATTCACCTATTTTCTGCATGGCAAGATAACCTACTTTACATGTAAAGTGTAAAGTGTTTATGGCTATTGCTCCCTTCGCCTCTGTGAGGGGGCCAGGTTTTGGCTCGTGGTCCCTGATAGGCATACAAAGAATTCTGCGACTGATGGCACTTGATCAGCAAAATAGCTTCAGGGAGCCTCCGGGACTCATCCAGAAACTGGCGTTTCATTACATTCAATGCTGTTTTCTTTCACCATTTTTCTACCCTTGTCCCCTCCCTTTCCTCTTTCTATTAGAATTATCAGTTAACTACATGGGTTTATTTTTCAGGGTGAATGTGGACAAGTGAGTGAGGTGGTTGTGGAGATGATCAATGGAGAATTGCTGATAGACATTAGTGAGCAGCTTCACCTGACCTGGTCTACCACAACCCACATGACTCTCCTAACATTAACACAAGAACTGGCTTCTTTCCATATGGATGTCAAACCAGTTCCTGGTATGTAGTGGAGAGAGGTGAATGCTTAAAATTCATTAGTCATGTGCTAGTAATTTAATCAATCACTGCTGCTACTTTCGTTTATTTTTCATTTAATGTTTGACAGTAGAGAGTAAAGAACAAAGGTGGTTAACTAAAGCGTAGGAAGGCATGTATCTGATCATCTGATGTGATGTATGATGGAGTTCCTACACTAAAGTATAGATTTGAAACACTGGAGCATCATAACTGGGAACTAGAGCATTAGCTGTGGACAAGCTTTTAGTTTTGGGACAGAAAGCATATGAGTTAATATTGTTATGGAAACAAAGAAATTTAGCTATAATTAGGTCAAAAAACGTCAATTCCATGACCATTAGTAAGGTTTGATGAATGATTTGACTTCTGTTGACTTTTATAGAAAATTTAGTCCTCATTTCCCTTCCAAAAATCCTGACATTTTTGCCAGAGGCCCAAGTCAAAGATGGTTACTAGAGCTCACTAGAAAAAATATTTTTGAACCAGAACACCTAGAATCACGTACAAAGGCACTTTTCTGTGGGGAGCCCCTACGGCTTCCTGGAGCCTATCAGGCTAATGTATGTTATATTAGACCAGGACATTATCTAAGGAGTTCAGACCTACCAGGGACCAACGCCAGAACCTGGCCCCTTCAGAGAGGTTTCAGGGAGCAATGGCCCTGGAAAACCCCCTTATGGTTGGGGTTTTCCTTATCTGCCATCGACCGGGGTTAGGCACCCAGAAAGGTAGGCATAACAAAACAAACCCCACATGGTAAAAACGAAAACAGTGGCCAGGTGTTCCTCATCAATACCGGGGCTACATGCGCTTAGTGTAGTCAGCCTGCGTTTTTTCCCTGGGCCCACGACGTTCAGTAAGTTTGCTGCTTTGGCGGCTGTCTTTGGCAACATGTCTTGGGTGGATATTCAGGCCCGGGGTTTTTGGAGATCGAACAGGGTCCTGGCTGCTCGCTACCTGGTGAATGTTCCTGGGCCTCGTCGGGGCTTTTGTTGCGTTGGGTCGGTGGTTGCAGCCAGTTGTCTCGCCTTCGCGTTGAGGAGTGAGGACGGCCCGTCACCCGGGTAAGTCCCTGTTTTTCCTTATCTTTGGGTAGTTAGCTTCGGGGAGCCGAAGGGGCTCCCCCCAGAAAACCAGCGTTGAATGCAATGAAATGCCATTTTCTGGGTGAGTCCTGGAGGCTCCCTGGCATCCTTCCCTCCCTCCGGTCGGCGATGTTTTTCGTGTTTTTGACATCCAGCCTAAGAACTAATGGTTGGGTCGCCGACAGTGGGGTCTGGGGCTCCCCCCTTCCCCCTCCTGGGGAGGGGGGGGTTGCGCAGACGGCGGCGTGGCGACATGACGACGTCATAAGAGCTAATTTTCGTTTGGGGAGTTCTGTCCACCTGTTCGGTCTTCGGTCGCAATAGCTTACCAGAATAGGGGTTTGTTTTGGGGCGCCTACCTTTCTGGGTGCCTGTCCCGGTCGATGGCAGACATAGAATGCTCCCAATCATAAGGGGGGTCTCTATAGGCCATTGCTCCTCGTGCCCCTCTAGAGGGGCTAGGTTCTGGCTCGTGGTCCCCGGTAGGCAAGAACTCCATGCATTGACTGATGCCAGAAAGTTATACATATCCATTCAGCCTGGATAGCTCCGGGGAGCCTCCGGGACTCGCCCAGAAAATGGCGTTTCATTACATTCAACGCTGTTTTTTTCTGTTAAGTCTCTATTTTGCTCTGTGGTTATTTAGTTACCAGGAGCTACCAAGGGGCTCTCCCAGAAAACCAGGCTAGAATGTAATGATATGCCTCTTTCTGGTGGAGCCCCGGTGGCTCACTGTCTCTCTCCCTCCTTTCTGGATTTGTTGGTGTGTTGGGATGGTTATCATCTGCTCCAAAACCAAGTGGTGAGCTGGTAGAGAACCGAATTCCGGGCCACCTGGTAGTGGCAATTGGTACTAATGGATTTGAGCTAGTTTTGTGTGAATTTTTTTTTTTTTTTTTTTTTGGTTGAATCATTTGGGAAGTTGTTTTGCAGTTTTGAGACTGAGTCTTGTGAAACCAGCAGTTGCGTTAAAGCTTTGCTGATTTTCTGGATGCTTTCACGGGGAAATGGCAGAATGTCATTTGCTCACTGCTTCTCTGTGAGGGTGGCCCAGGTTCTGGCTCTGATCTCTTGTAGGCCAAACAGAACTCTTGCAAGTGATGTGACTTGTAGTATGGAGCAAGACTACAGGCAGCCATTGGGGGTCTACCAGTAAAAGGAGTTTCATTACATTCACTGGTGGGTTTTTTATGATTGTTTTTTTCCAGAAAATGAAGAAGGATCTGGCGTGGTTACAAATAAGGAGGAAGCAGAAGAGCAAACTGGCCTTCAACTTCAGTTGATTGCTAGAGGAGATATTCGAGTTGGGGCTGAGCTGTCAAAGCGTCATCAAATGTTTTTCATTCTTGGTAAGAAGTATGTTTACCTACAAATCAAATCTATCTTGCAAGAGCAAACTTTAAAACAAAAATAGTTACCTCAGCTCTCTTAAGTTGAGATTAGCATTTAGATAATACGTTTATGTAAATAGTCAGGGTTTGAGTGAATATGAAATACATTTTTTCTAAGAAAGACATTTTGATGCTTGTCATGGAAGAATTCATCTTGATCCCAAGAGTGGTTCATAACATTCAAAGTAGGGCAACAGAGATCTCTTGAAATATATATGTTGAATTATTAGACTAGTACGTTAAACATACCGAAACTAGAAGATAGAAGAAGTGATATGATCACCACTTACAAAATACTAA
This sequence comes from Procambarus clarkii, assembly GCF_040958095.1. NCBI lineage: Eukaryota > Metazoa > Arthropoda > Malacostraca > Decapoda > Cambaridae > Procambarus > Procambarus clarkii. The sequence continues at coordinate 13,157,736 of NC_091240.1, read as the reverse complement.
CAGGAATAGACCAAATTGACATAGGAATTCCTGAAACCAGCAACTTAACAAACAAGGGGGGGGGACAGATTTGAGAAAAGAAAACAGAGGTGCCCCCCAAAAATTAGAAAATTTTCTTTTGGAAACAGAGTGGTAGACAGTTGGAACAAACTGTGGTGGAGGCCAAAACTGTCAGTAGTTTGCAGGCGATGAGTCACAATAACGTGGGTAAAGTATGATGACCAGACCACACTAGAATGTGAAGGGACGACGACGTTTCGGTCCGTCCTGGACCCTTCTCAAGTCGATTGTGATGAGGAAGTAGAGACAGGCAATAAATAGGCACGAGAGATGAGGAGCAAAGTAAGGTGTAGTAGAGGGGCTAGTTGTTGGAACTGCAGAGGGCCTATTGGCCCATACGAGGCAGTTCCTATTATAACCGCCGAAAGAGAAGGAGAAAATAATGAGAAGAGGAAAACGAGGGAACGTAGGAGAAGACAGTGAACAGAAAAAAGAGAGAAAAGAGAAAGAGAGGTAAATGGAAAGGGTAAGCTTATGTAAGGTCACGTTTGTTAGAAAGATTAGAGCATTTGAGTATATACTGTGAAAGGGAAGAGTCCACAGCAACAAAGCCAGGACTCAAGTTCATGTTGGGTACATTGTGTATTAGAGCCGATTCAACAAGATGGCGTCTGTATAGAGTAGAGGCAGGAAAGATTATTTTGGAGGAAGATCAATCAATGGGATGATTAGAATCCCTCACATGGCAGAAGAGAGCATTGTTAGTGTCTGCAGACTTGACACTTCTCTTGTGTTCTTTAAGTCTGTCATTCAGTGTACGGCCAGTTTCGCCAAAGTATTGGAGAGGACAAGACGAACAGGAAATAGAGTAGACACCAGGAGCATTAGAAGCAGGAGGAGCAGTGTGAACTAGATTGCTACAAAGTGTGTTAGTTTGACGAAAGGCGAGCTTAATGTCAAGAGGACGAAAGGTATTGGTAAAAGTTTTGAGTTCAGATATGAAGGGAAGGCATAGTACAGTGCTAGTGTTGGAAGCAGGTTTAGGATGAAAGAAATTTCGTTTAGCTTGAGAGTAGGCACAGTTGATGAAATGCAAAGGGTAACCAAGGCGAGAGAATGATTTGTAGATAAGGGCAATTTCAGAATCAAGAAACTGAGGGTCGCTGATGCGTAGAGCGCGGAGGAAGAGAGACGAGGACACTTTTCTTAACAGAAGGAGAATGGAAGGAAAAGAAGTGAATGTACATGCCACTGTGCATGGGTTTGCGGTAGACAGAGAAAGAGAACCCGGACACAGAGCTGTGAACATGAACGTCAAGAAAAGGAAGGAGAGAATTAGATTCCCACTCAACTTTGAAATGGATAGAAGGAGCCAGATTGTTAAGAGAGGAGAGGAAAGGCTGGAAAAGACTAAGGTCATGAGGCCATAAAGCAAAACTGTCATCAACATAGCGAAGCCAGAGAGAGGGACGAGTATCAATAGAAGGAAGAACACGTATCTACATGTTTTATTTACCAGAACTATGCAAGTAAGCCGGTATTGTGTCCAAACAGTACAGTGGCCACCATACACTGCATGAGAAATCACACAGCAGACAACGCTACGATTACGTCACCTCCCTCACCAAAATAGCTCCTCTCAACATTCTCCTGTTGCTGTTCTTACACTATATACACACACTATATATACCCATGTACATATGTTTTGCCCATAGCGAACCACTAAGCTAGTATGGTGAGCAAAACAAGAGTGGCAGCCACACACACACAGTGAGGCCACCTCAATTTTTATTAACTTTTAAATAACAGATAGCCCTCAATCTTGCTTCGTTAAATTCATTCATAAAACCTTGTGCAAAGTAAGGTTAACTTTGTAAGGGAAAAATTTGGCTTCATTCCAGAGACCACCTAAAGTCTTATTTCTCCCCATTTTTATCTCATTGAAGCTGCTACCTGAATTTGATTGCTAAATTCTTCTGCCACTTTATGAACACAGTAAATATAATATAAAGTGCTTGGGAGGTGCCATAATGCCACAGTAATCTAGTTGTTTGATTCTTGCACACCAAATAACAAAGAAAAATCTGCCCATGAACTCTTCAGCTGTTTGTATTAATAAGAAATTGCACATGTCTGAATTTGCATTATCTAAACACAAAAAGATCAAGGATACCTGTAACTTGTTTGTAAATCTTCCAAGCTCTTCTAAATGATGTTATTAACCTTCGTCTATTCACTTAAAACATGTGTTTTGAAATTCATATTTTTATAGGTGATCTAACCTACTTGATGGCTAATGGCAGAATATCCTGTCAGTCAGAAGAACTTCAGGTAACTCCATTTCTCAACCAGTTCGTTCCATGTTTTTTCATTGAGATTTTCAAATTAAGATATACCAGATATGGTAGTGCAATTACAAAATGTAGTTCTTAAACTAAATTTCAATGGTAATGAATCTTGAATATATTACTGTCTTTTTACAAATTATGCTTATTACATTTTGCAATAGATGTGCAAATCTAGTACAATATGTGTGTGTTTAAATGTTTTATCAATGCTTTTTGTGCATTTTTACTTAGCACTAACTAAAAGTAGTTATGAAGTAGAGCAAGTAAATTGATTTTATTGAAGTATTCTAATTGTGGGAAATTTTATTAGTACAGTACAGTATATAAGAAATTTCTTTCACTCAGATCCATTTTGATGAACACAAAGTAATGTGTCTAACTGGTGGCAAGCTCTCCCGGGCCCTCCAGTCGAGAGAAATCCGCGAAGAGCGTGAATCGATGCCGGAACTTAGTCAAAAGCACAATAAGGCATGGTTAGTACAGATTACTTTTATTTCTGGGAACCCTCTTAATGGCTATATAGAGCTAAACCTGACTCACTAGGCACCTGTGACTATCTCTACCTACCCAGAAATTTGTTCTTTCTATCAGAGAGATGGGGGAAATATATGAGGATCAGATATCAACCCACACTGAAAATAACTTTTACTCCATAGAGGAGTAAGGTGGTCACAGAAGCTCAATTACTCAGATGTTAACACAAATCACCAGTGCTCCAGCAAGGTGACCCACCTTTCTCACTCACCCGGTGCTCTTCTCACCTAACTTGTGCCTGCATACACCACACTTTGATTTCTGGAGACTAGTAGTGATTTGGCCTTTTGGTCCCCATGTAGACGGTCTTGAGTTGATCTCCCTTCACTTAAGTTTGTCACCTTGTGTATGTGACTGTCTACTTTGACCTTGTTCTGGATTGCTTTTCTGACATTGCTGGTTATGATCATTACATCCAAAGATATTTTTCTTGAGGTTTTATGTTTAGGGACTTAGAGGAAAGACCTGTTGATGGAGGGAAGTGATGTAGTTAGTGTGTTTGTGTAATTACCTTAGAGTATTCTATGCTTGTGGTGTCCTGTCTTCCCAGTACTCTTTGTAATATAACACTTTGAAACTATTGACGGTTTTGGCCTCACCATCTTCATGGGCCCGATGGAAGGATGGACCCCACCGCCCCTGGCCGGCCTGGTGAGCACTGGTCACAAAGCCCCAGCCGAGAGACGACGCATTCGTGAACACATCGAGCGAGGGCTCGGGTAGGCACTAAAGCACCGAACCCTGAAAAACCCAACGAGGAAGTCGGCGACGCAGCAGCCAACGCAAGGCCCTTTGGGGTCGAACCCAATGATCGCGTGAGAGCTGGAAGGGCTGCCCCCGAAGGAACCAGAACAGCCGACGATGCCTAACCTGACACGGTGGATAGGCCATCATTGCAAGTTCAGACTCCTGCACAAACCCTCGAGCAACCGAATGGTGATCCGGGAGCCCCCCAGAAACGAGCACATGCGGGACTGCAGCCAAAAGAGAAACTCCAGAGGAAGAGTCCAGGAAGCGGTCTGAGAGTCCCACATAAGACCCAGCCAAGTCCGAACCTGAGAGGGGACCAGATGGGACTTCCTCCAGTTCTCCAGGAACCCGAACCTGGCAAGCTGGAAAAGAACCAAATCCCTGGTGAGCAGACACATGGATTGACTGGGAGCCCATACCAGCCAGTGATCGAGATAGGCCAACACCCGAACACCTGAAAGATGCAGACATGCCACTGTGACCCGGGTAAGGTGTGTGAACACGCAAAGAGCCAGGTTCAACCCGAACGGGAGACAGTGAAAGCGGTAACTGAGATGCCCCACAACAAAACCGAGCCAATCCCTGAACCCCCGGATGAATTGGGACGTGCCAATACGTTCTGGAATAGAGTAGTCATCCAAAATTAGGAGCAAGGGTTTCAGACGTGACAAGTCCAGAGTGAACTGCAGGTCTGCACAGTCCCGTTTCGGGACTGGGAACAAGTGAGAAACCCACCTGAGAGATGTCGTTGTTTCGATCACGCCCAAGTGCACCTACTCCAAGATGACCCGACAGAGCACAGGAGAAGAGGCCTGCCCCGTCAGCCCAGAGTTCCCCAAAGGAGGATGGGCCACCCAATGCCACCGCAGGCCGTCGGAAACTAAAAGCCCACAAACTGTGAGACCAGGCATGAGCAAACAGAGCAAGCCTATATTATTAGGGTATATTATTACCTCAGTCTTGTGTAATTACCTCACTCTCAGTCTTCTAAGGCTTGATTGGCCCGTGGCGGGGCTGCTATTGTTCTGCCTCGAGTCTCTCACCTTCTGTTGGTGTTCGGGTGGCTTCATTGATAGTGTCACACCTGTGTGCTTCTTCTTGGTGGCAGTGTGGGTTTTTTTGGCAGTCCTTCCTTTTTCCTTCTGTCTCTTCTTAGGTAGCTGCATTGTTGGCATGGTCTTGTCCTTCTTTTGTGGGGGCTCGGGGCCGTTATCTTGCCCCATCCTGTCGCCTCGTTTTGTGCAGCGCTGGCGGAGCTGCTTCAGCTTGCTTTCGGTATTGATGTTATGTCTGTACCGTTTCGCAGGCTGTCTCGTGCGTTGTTTCACCTCCGGCCTGCTCATGCGCCGCCTGAGCCGTCCTGGTCAATGGACATGGTGCTCACTTTTCTTTTCTTCTCCACGGTTTGTTGTAGCCCCTTCGGTTCAGGACTGTTTCTTGGAGGCTCTTTTTCTGTTGGCATTGGTCTGTAGGGGTCGGGTCAGAGAGCTTCATGCTCTCCTCCGGCGCAGGGGTTTTCTGCTCCTTCGGTCGTGGCGTTAGATTTGTTGGTCTGCAGCCGTCTCCTTCTTTTCTGGCAAGGGATGTGACTGCTGCTTTCCGGAGGGGTCCTTTGGTTTTTGATGCTTGGTTGGTTGGGCCGGAGGTGAATCATGCTTTGTGTCCGGTTACAGCCCTCTGCCGTTAATTGTGTGCCTCGGCCTCTGTGTCCGGGGATGCGCTTTGGGTTGATCCGGTTTCCCTTCTTTCCTGTTCGCGGGTGTGGGCCTCCCAGGTCATCTGCATGGTTGTTTAGGCTAGCCAACCTGCAGTCTATCACCGTGCCCATGACGTTTCCAAGTTCGTGGCTCTTGCCATCGTTTTTGGTGACATGTCTTGGGTTGACATTCGGGCGTGGGGATTTTGGCGGTCATACAGGGTCCTGGCTGCTCGATATCTCGTGAACGTTCCTGGGCCTAGTCGGGCCTGTGTCGCTTGGGTCGGCGGTTGCAGCCAGTTGTCTCGACTTCAAGTTGAGGAGTGAGCAGCGACTGCCTGCCGAAAACCCCGGTTAAGCCCCTTTACTTTTCCTCTGTGGTTAGTTAGCTCCGGGAAGCCGACGTGGTTTCTCTCCAGAAAACCAGTGTTGAATGTAATGAAACACCATTTTCTGGGGGAGACCCGGAGGCATCCCTCCCTTCTCCCCAGTCGCAGTTTTTTCGCGTGTTTTGACATCCTGCCTCAGAACTGAAGGGTGGATAGCTGGGTGGGGGTCTGGGGCTCCCCTTCCCCCTCCCGAGGAGGGGGGGGGGGAGCTGCTCAGACAGCGGTGCGGAGACGTGTGATGTCATGCTCGTTTAATCTTTTCTTTTTGGGCGTTCTATCCACTTGTTCGGCTTTTGGTAGCAATTTTCAGCAGAATATGGGTTTGTTTTGGGACATCTACCTTTCTGGGTGCCTAACCTGGTCGATGGCAGACATAGAATGCCTCCAACCACACGGGGGTTTCTATAGGCCATTGCTCCCCTTGCCTCTTCTGAGGCAGGGGCCAGGTTCTGGCTCGTGGTCCCCGGTAGGCTCACAGAACTCCATACACATGACAGATGCCAAAGTCTGACATTAGCATATCAGCCTAGTAAGCTCCAGGGAGCCTCCGGGACTCACCCAGAAAATGGCGTTTCATTAGATTCAACACTGGTTTGTTTCCTTCTTCTTGGTATGAATTTTTGAACAAGTTCAGTGATGATCTTTTTGAAATGTTGCCATGAAGCTTCCATGTCTTGATTTCCTATAATAATAATGAGACTTATATGCAAATTTATAAAGTCTCAATTTGTTCCTGATTTTAATATTGAGGTTTGATAATTCCTTCACAGGAAATTAACGGTGGACACCTGGAAGCTAACATTCTCATACGAGTTCAATTTTGCTGATGCATTTAGTGATGATCTGCTGTCTGTGATCAAGTGGATTAAATTGGTACATAATCATCAGCCAAAGATCTTCACTGCTGCTAGTCTACTTCCACCTGATGTAGTTATAAGGGTAAGAATATTATTTAAAAATATTTAAGGCATAATTTTTTATAGTAAAGGTTTTTTGTTTTTTTTAAGAGGTATTTACTACTGAAATTTTCCAGGGACTCCAAAGCTGCTGATATTTCTAAACATAAATATAATGTATGGATTATTTCATCTGTTCAGAATATGTTATATAGGAGGCCATATTGAGTGCTGCACATGTCATCATTCTCATGCAAAAATCATGCTTTGAATTATTGAATAAAGCTATTTTATGAGTATGAATATCCAAGCCATCCTCCGAATTGACAGTACAGTTTAATACTAAGTGTAATAAGTACATTTCCCTACTGTCGTACATAGTACATAATTGCACGTATGAGGCTCTTAATACCACTTGTCTAGACATGAGACTGTTAATACCACTTGTCTAGACATGAGGCTGTTAATTTAATAATACCTGTCTATTCCCAATAGTTACATTCTGTACCTGTCTGTTCTCAATAGTTACATTCTGTACCTGTCTATTCCCAATAGTTACATTCTGTACCTGTCTGTTCTCAATAGTTACATTCTGTACCTGTCTATTCCCAATAGTTACATTCTGTACCTGTCTATTCCCAATAGTTACATTCTGTACCTGTCTATTCACTATAGTTACATTCTGTACCTGTCTGTTCTCAATAGTTACATTCTGTACCTGTCTGTTCTCAATAGTTACATTCTGTACCAGCTGAAGACAATATTTTAGGTTGCTTTTGGTTGTGGGGCCGCCTCCGGGGGTTGCTCCTTCCTTTCCAGCAGTTAAGGTAGTTGAGCTAGTGCTTCTTGTCAAGGATTCCATTCCTTCCTGGAATGGAATTCATTCCATTGCTAGTGCCTTCCATTCTAAGGGATTCTAAAAGTGCAGAATGTCCCACATTGGGGGGGGGGGGCTGACAGTCTCTTTTCAGGCATCTGATGTGGATCCTGGTTCTTTCCTCCAATTTCTTCGTGTTCCGTGGCTGAGGCCTCGTGGATTGTTGGGTCCATGGACCAAAGGAGGTCCATGGGTGCCATTCAACCCGTCTTGGTCTTCTGAGGGGTTTTCCTTCAGCGTGGGAACTTTACTTACCCCATCTCAGTTTGATCTTCTGAAAAGGCTATAAAGAACTCTGATAAAGAAAGAGATCTAGAGGGTGGTTCTGGACAGAAAAATCTCACCTGAAGTACACATAAAGAACATTGTGCAAGGAACCTATGCTATGGTTTCCAACTTGTGAATTGCTTTGAAATATATGGATGGCGAAATATTAAAGAAATTGTTCGCAACCTTTGTGAGACCAAAATTGGAATATGCAGCAGTTGTAAGGTGCCCATATCTCAAGAAGTACATCAGTAGACTGGAAAAGCTGCTGAGACATGCAACTAAATGGCTTCTGAGACCAAGAAACAAGAGTTACGAGGAAAGGCTAGAGGCATTAAATATATAAAAGCAAACAAAAATCAGGAGAAAAAGAGGTGATATGGTTACTACAGTATGCATGAAATAGTAACAGGAATTGACAAAATTGATTACCCTGGAGCTTTACCAGGCTGATATTCTAATGTCAGACTTTGGCATCAGTCATGTGTATGGAGTTCTAGGGCCTACCGGGGACCACGGCCAGAACCTGGCTCCCTCAGAGAGGCAAGGGAAGCAACGGCCTATAGAAACCCCCGTGTGGTTGGAAGCATTCTATGTCTGCCATCGACCGGGTCAAGCATTCAGAAAGGTAAGCATTCCAAAACAAACCCCTATTCTGGTTAAAATTGCTACCTAAAGCCGAACTAGTAGATAGAACTCCCCAACAGAAAACTAGGAAACTAGTATGACGTCACACGTCACCGCGCCGCTGTCTGCGCAGCTCCCCCCTCCCCGGGAAGAGGAAGGGGAAGCCCCAGACCTCCCACACCGGCTATCCACCCATCAGTTCTTTGGCTGATGCTATAGGCACCGGTTATGTGCTCTGGCTCCAGTAGTTGTTTCAGCATGCGTGTTTTGACATCCAGCCTCAGAACTGAAGGGTGGATAGCCGGCATGGGGGTCTGGGGCTCCCCCTTCCCCCTCCCGGGGAGGGGGGAGCTGCGCAGACAGCTGCGCAGCAACATGTTACGTCATGCTCGTTTGCTTGTTTTGTTTTTTTGCGGAGTTCTATACACTTGTTCGGCTTTTGGTAGCAATTTTTGCCAGAATAGGGGTTTGTTTTGGAATGCTTACCTTTCTGGGTGCCTGATCCGGTCGATGGCAGACATAGAATGCTTCCAACCACATGGGATTTCTATAGGCCATTGCTCCCTATGCCTCTCTGAGGGGGAAGCCAGGTTCTAGCTCATGGTCCTTTGTAGGCCCAAGGAACTCCATACACATGACTGATGCTAAAGTCTGACATTAGCATATCAGCTTGGATAGCTCCGGGGAGCCTCCAGGTCTTACCCAGAAAATGATGTTTCATTACATTCAACACTGGTTTTTTACTCAAATTTTCTAATAATTCTCGAATTTTTACTTTGTGTAATAATCTACAGGTACGACGCTGGTTAATGGAGATAGGTGATGATCCATTTGAAGTAAAGCTGCGTTACAACTATGAGCTTTTGGAAGATGAGTACCAGGAAAGCTGTAAGCGACTCAAAGCCTTGGATGCCAGGGTGAGTTGTTTACTTTGTTGGTATTATGATAAATCTAGTATGATATCTTTTTACAACAAACGCTGTCACATTCTGAGCTTTAAATATTAGTCGCTCACTTTTGCAGGGGCTCGTTTTTTCCAAGACTCTGCGAATTCTAGCTAGGGTCATTGACCTCCTCCATCATTGTCGTCATAGGCACTTTTTTAAACAGCCCTCACTGGGCCATGTGTGGGGAATTGGGAAGTACAGAAGTTTTTCCGGCACGGGGTGAGGCTGCTGCGTTCCGGGGAGTGTCCTTGGTTTGTTGGTGCTTGGTTGGTTGGGCCGGGGGTGTGTCATGTTTTGTGTTAAGTTGCGGCCCTCTGCTGCTGTTTGCGCACTGCGGCTTCTGAGTCCTGGGCGCACCTTGGGTTGATCCGATTCCGTTCTTCCCTGTTTGCGGTTGAAGGTGTCCCGAGTCGTCCTCTGTGTTATTGTGGCTGGCCAGCCTGTGTTTTTTGCCCGTGGCATTCGTAGATTCACGTTCGTGGATTCACTGCTCTTGCTGTTGTCTTGGCGGCGTGTCCTTGCAGACTTCGGGCACGGGGCTTTTTGGTGGTCATACAGTGGCCTGGCTGCTCATTGTCTCGTGTCGTTCCCTGGCCCGTACGGCGCTGTGTTGCCTTGGGCTTGCGGTTGGAGCCAGTTGTCTCGCTTTCCGTTGAGGGGTGCATGGTGTTCGTCTCCCGGATCAGTTCCTTAGACTTTCCTCTGTGGGTAGTTAGCTCCTGGAGCCAACGGGGCTTCCCCCAGAAAACCAGCGTTGAATATAATGAAACACCATTTTCCGAGTGTGACCCGAAGGCTCCCTGGCAACCCTCCCTCTCTCCGGTTGGCGGCTTTTCGCGGGTTTTGACATCCAGCCTCAAAACTGATGGGTGGATAGCCGGCGATCCACTAGTTTGGCTTTTGATAGCAATTTTCACCAGAATAGGGGATTGTTTTGGGATGCTTACCTTTCTGGATGTTTGACCCGGTCGATGGCAGACATAGAATGCTTCCAACCACACGAGGGTTTCTATAAGCCATTGCTCCCCTTTTCTCTGAGGGGGCCAGGTTCTGGCCGTGGTCCCCGGTAGGCCCTAAGAACTCCATACACATGACTGATGCCAAAGTCTGACATTAGCATATCTGCCTGGGTATAGCTCCGGGGCACCTCCGGGTCACACCCAGAAAATGGCGTTTCATTACATTGAACGCTGTTTTTTTTTTGGCCTTTCCCTTTGGCTTGAATCAGACTTTTTCTTCGTCCTCCCTCCTCCATGGTTTCTCATTTCCAATGATTGTGTGTGTGCGTCTTAGCCTACCTCATTGACTGTCTGGTTTGGGTTCCTAGACAGTATAGGTTGTCTGCAAGCCAAGGATCTGGCATTTGTTGGCCAGGTTTGGGTCCTTGGTCACCTGGTGGAAGTATGAGTTGGTCCTGTTATGGCTTTGGACCTGACTGAGCCTCATTTGGGACTTTCGGTCAGGTTCCTTAACCTTGCTGCATGTGGCGCTGCTCCATTTGGGCTTGTAGTGTCACTCGGCATAATCTCCTATCACTGTATAATGCCTCATGCCACTGTATATTATCTCGTACCATTGTACATTGTTTGGAGTGCCACTCTACATGGTCAGGTGCCACTCTAATGAAAGTTTTTTCTTCTCTTGTGCAGATAGATGAACTACGCAAAACCATGTTTCTCTTTCCAACTGGGAAGATTGAAGAACTTTACAAAAACCTACAAGAAAAAAACAGCGAGACATATATTAAACGGTCAAAGTTGGTAAGTGATGAAGATTTCTTTATAATTTTCATATAAAGTACCTATAGTTTTTTCTGCATTGAAAATATCCTAGTAAAATTAAATGAGTTTTCTCATGATATTGTTTTGATGATATAGTACATTTTAATACAGTATCAAATTTCCTATGACTTATGCCTCTGTATGTCTTAATCTTGCACGATAATTTAAATTCTAGTACATTAACGCTGCACTGCACTTTATAATGACATTAACAGGGTATGCCAAAAGTAAATTGCTACAAGAAGAGTATTTGTTCTTTTGGTATTGTTAATTAGCACTCAGGAAGCACAAAAATCCAAGTACAAGGTCTTTATCTCTTGTAGTTTAGCCGTAGTTGCCAGGAGAAGTTTCATTTGTTTTGTAAAAATTATTAAGAGTTGCTGCATTGGATTGACTTTAATTGATTTATTTTCAATGTTTCTCACTTTATTTAGTTTTGTTGCTCTAATAAGTTGTATCTTTGTGTCGAAGATGGTGTTTATTATGTTTAACTTTGAAAATAAATACACACACACACACTCACACAGGTGTGTGGAGGCCAAGACCGTCAGTAGTTTCAAAGCGTTATATGACAAAGAGTGTCACTCGCCAACTCTTGTTTTCAGATGTACGAGTCAGCCCCAATGCGCACTCAATTGTTCACTTGGACAATGGAAGATGTGGTTATCTTTGCCATGGCTGACCCATCCTTTCATGGTACAGACAGAGTGGTACAGCACATGGTTGATATTGATCCCGAGTCGTGAGTACTCTATATTGTTTGGATGTTTGCTATCATAATGTGTAAGTAAAATGACTTGTAAATGAGATAATGACACAAGATTAGAAAAATAAAATATGATATTTAATTTTAAAAGATTATTAGGTACAATATCATTGGTTGACTTGCTTTAGTTATCCTGGCAATCCCCCTCAGTAGCTTACCTGAGCTTAACCCTCAAACTGTAGGTAAAGAATTTCAAGCTATCTCCAGTTACATTGAAAAACCAACATGAATGTAATGATACTCCAATTTTGTGGAGAGCCCCAGTGGCTCCGTAAAGCTATATTCTGAGATAGTTATCATCTACTGGGTCACATCAGCCATAGAGTTCGAGAGACCTACCAGGGACTGTAGCCAGAACCTGGTCCCCTTCACAGAGGTGCAGGGAGTGGTGACATTTATTTTTGCTACCTCACCGGAGAAGACAACCATAAGGTCAGCAAGTCATAACAAACTCTGCTGGATTCAAAAGAGAACAAGGCCTCAAAACTGCTTAAAGAACTCCCCTATGTAAACAGTCAATCAAATTCTCTCTGAACTAGTGCAACCTCATTTGTCCCACCTCCCCCACTCATTTGGGGAAGGGGAGGGGATGGCAGGGAAATAGAAGATGTTGTTAAAGGAAAATCCGGATATTTTCTCATGGGATTTCGTCTGCGGAGGTTTGAGAGGAGGTACTTACCTCCTGTGGGACCTGGATTACGCCACGGTGATGGAACCGGCTTCATTTGAGTTCGGTTGTTCTTCTCTATATAGGGTGCGTTGCGATGTTCTGGAGTCTTCCTGGCTGGCAGACTGTCCCTCCTCTCTTGGTGGGGCTCCGCATGCTTGAGTGACGGGAGATTACCACGGTGTTGCAGATGTTCTTGGGATGCTCTCTGGAGTTTCTCAATGATTGCCTCTTTGCCCATGCACTTCCACGTGAGGTTGGTCTGGTGCAGCTGCATGCTCAGGTCCCCACTCTTTTGGCGGCTTTGGTGGTCGGTAACTTTCGGACTCGTGGTCATTTGGCCTCTGCCTTGCGTTTCTTTAGTCTTCTGGAGCTGTCTTTGGATTAGCTTTCAAAGGATGCAGGAGTGCAGGGCAGGGGGGGATTTTGGCAGCTGCTCTTCTGACGGGCTTTTCCATTGAATTCGGCTTAAGCCCTGGCTCTTCAGTCGCCTTAGCCTTTTTGTCCTTTGTTGTTCCTGGAGGACTGTTTCTCAGTTTTTGTTGGCAGTTTCTGCTAGTTGCTGACCTATTTTGGACTTGATGGTTCTCTTGGGGGATGGGGGTGGGGCGCTTCTAGCCCTCCAGGAAAGGTTGTGCCAGGGCTCGGGCCTTGTTTAGTCGGAGTAGGCTCCTAGTGCCAGTTTCTGAGTCCATGGGTTTCCCGGTGCCTCCTTCGTCTATTCGGCGCAGTGTTCACTCTGTACAGAGGTCGGCATCGTGGGATTCGTGTCGGCCCTTTTGTGGGTCACCCTGTTGATGATGCGATGGGGAGGGGGTGGGGTGGCCGTCTGTTTTTGCGCACGCCTGATCCAATGGGCATTTTGGGTTGTTTCTTGCAGTTTCTGGTGGTGTTCTTTCCTTCGAGGGGACAGGGCTTGGGGAGCAGGCCTCTTCCCCGTCCATCTATCAAGGTCATTTTGGAGTGGTTGAAACAACCTCGTCTCTCAGGTGGGTCTCCTGCCCATTTCCAGTTTCGAAACAGGATATGGCGGGTCTCCGGTCCATTCTGGACTTTGTCGGAACTGGTTGACTCCTTGCCCCTCCTTTCGGATGACCAAGTTAACCCAGGTCCGACACATTTTCGATCCAGGCACGTGGATGTTTGCCTAGACCTCAAGAACGCGTATTGGCACGTTCCTATCCATCCAGGGTTCAGGGATTGGTTAGGTTTTATGGTGGGGCGACAGACTTACCATTTTGGTTTTCTTCCGTTTGGGTTGAATCTAGCACCTCAAATTTTTGTTTGATTCAGGTTGTGGTGGCCCGTCTTCGTCTGCTAGGTCTTCGAGTCTTGGCCTACTTGACAACTGGTTTGTGTGGGATCCCAACCAGTCTGCTTGTCTGCTAGCCAGGGATCTGGGTCTTTCAACTCGCTGGGTTTGGGTTCCTGGTGAATTGGTGCAAGTCCCAGTTGGTTTCGTCTCAGGTTCGGACTTTGTTGGGCCTTGTGTGGGATTCTCGGACTGTCTCTCTTCTCTCCTTCCTGTGGCCTTGCTCCAACTGCAGTCCAGCTATTGGCTGTTTTTGAGGGGAACCCAGGTCACTCAGAGGTTGCTTGAGCAGCTGTGCGGGAGCCTTAACTTTGCTCTTCTAACTTTATCGTTGGGCAGAGTTTGGCTTCAGAGGCTGTTCTGGAATCTTCAGAGCAACCTCTTTTGCAAACCTGCAATTGCTGGGTTCATATCCCAGTGTCCTTGCTGCGTTCCTGGCTTCCACTTAGTTTTTTTTTTTTAGGGTTTGGTGCCATGGCGTCTTCCTTGTCCCTCATTTGATGTGTTCATGGCCGCCTCGTGTGTTGGCTGTGGCTTTGTGACCAGTGCTCACCAGTCCAGCCAGAGGCATTGGCAGCTGTCCATGCATCGGGCTCGCAGCACAGTGCAGGAGTTTGCTGCTGTGTGGCTGGTGCTACAGAGGATTCGCCTTCAAGGCTTGGAGATTCGGCTCCATTCGGATTGCTCCCCTGTGGTTCATGGAGACCAGGCAGGAGATGATACACGTGTGATCTATCTCTGTTCCATTCTTGCCCGCTTGCCTGTTTACCCACCTGCCTGCATGCCCACTTGCCTGCCAATCCACCCACCCACCTGAATGCTCGCCCACCCAACCACCTGTTCACCCATCAACCTGCACACCCATCTGCCTGCTCACCCATCCACACACCTGTTCATCCACTTTCCTGCCCACCCACCTGCCTGCATGCCCACTTACCCACCTGCCAATCCACCCACCACCTGTTCACCCACCTGTCTGATTGCCCACCTACCCATCTGTTCACCCACCTGCCTGCTCACCCACTTGCCTGCTCGAACCTGTTCACCCACCAAGCCCATCTGCCTACCATAGAACCACCCATCCAAAACCCACCTGCCTTAACCCACCTATCCCTGCCTGCCCACCCACCCACCTGCCTGCCTACCCACTTTCTCTGCCCACCTATCAGCTAGGCAGCTAACCACCCACCCAGCCTCACACACTAATTAGTGTGTGACAATTCAAATCATTAGTGTGGTATAAAAATTGTTGGAAATGGTCCCTTTTGGACTCAGAGGTGAAAAAGTACTCTTATCCTGAACACGTGATTATCCGGCTGGGGGTCCTTCCCATATAGTCCGGATACTCGAGTGGAGACAGTAATTGGACAGACTTGTTGCAAGGCAAGGAAGTAAATGAGATGTATGTCAAGTTTTGTGAAATATATAATAAAGGCACAAAAAAATTTATACCAAAGCAGAGATGCAGAACTATGAAACAGGATTGGTTCAACAGAAATTGCTAGAGGGCCAGAGACCAAAAGACACAAAAATGGAATCAATACAGGAAGAGGCCAAACCCCCAAACATACCAGTGATACAAAGATATAGCTTTTAAATACATGGATGATGAAATACTAAAGAAATTGTTAACGACTTTTGTAAGACCAAAGCTGGAATATGCAGCGGTTGTATGGTGCCCATCTCTTAAGAAGCACATCAGCAAACTGGAAAAGGTGCAACAACATGCCACTAAGTGGCTCCCAGAACTGAAGGACAAGAGCCACGAGGAGAGGTTAGAGGCATTAAATATGCAAAAGCTAGAAGATCGTAGAAATAAAGAGGCGATATGATCACTACATACAAATTAGTAACAGGAATTGATAAAATTGATAGGGAAGAATTCCTGAGACCCAGAACTTCAAAAAGAAGAGGTCATAGATTTAAACTAACAAAACAAATCTGCCGGAAACATATAAGAAAATCACTTTTGTAAACAGAGTGGTAGATGGTTGGAACAAATTAGGTGAGAAGGTGGTGGAGGCCAAAACTGTCAGTAATTTTAAAGTGTTATATGACAGAGTGCTGGGAAGACGGGACATCACGAGCGTAGCTCTCATCCTGTAACTACACTTGGGTAGTTACTATCTCTTAGAATTACGTAGGTAAACAAAAAAAAGGTAAAATACTTGTATACTCAATGTCGGTGCTGACTGTACAAGTAGAAAAAATCGTAATTTTATTTCAAAACGTACTAATTTTATAAGAAAATTCAACGTAAATATGTAGTAAGTTGTCACGGATAAGCTCCGATATGCCAACGTCGTGATTGGCTACAGCTGTAAGATAAAAAATGTTACATTTTCTCTGATTAGCCAAACTAAAAGCCTAGTATCATCTAGCGAGACCTAAGTTAACTACTTAAGAATCTTCGTAAGTACAGTATACTTCTCTGAATCGCCCTTTGGTGCGTTCTTAGCTGGTATTTAGGAACCTTTGTAGCACACATACTTACGAAGAAATACATGGAGCTTCTGGAATCTAGGTCCAGGTTTAGGGTTGTTGGTAGATTGCATGAAAATAGCTTCAGTTAGTGTAATAGATCCTTCATGAGGCTTGCCCTCAGGGAAAAGAAGTTTCTTGAAGGAACAAGGAAAAAAATATTTGATTTGTTCTTTGTCATGATTTACATTTTGTTTTGTAAAAATTTTTTGTTACTTACTCATTGTTATTTTTGGTAGACCCTGGCCTGAGGAGGGACAAGAGTTCTCTACTTTATGGTGCCGTATGGTGTCTGCCTCTTGTGCAGAATGGAAGTTCAGGTTGCGTGATTATCCACAATCCCTTCTTCACATGAAGGACTTAGAACTGTGGGGACGACTTATTGGTGCTGAACAGAAGGCCAGAAAGAGAGGTAAAAATTTAATTATAATGTCTTGTGGTTTTAATAATATTTAAATTTACATTTTACAGCATTTTAACTCTTAAATGTCGCAAAACAGGGGCCAGGAATCAAAAAATATTCGAATTATGTAAAAATTGCTTAAAAGTGTTAAACAAATCTCCAACATATTGGCTTCAGTGTCGTGAAACTTAATCAAAATATTTTCAGAAATTGACTTTAGACAAAAATTTGTTAAAAAGAAGAATGTTTTGTTGAAAGAACAGCTCCTATTAACTGGAACTGATGGATAATGCAGTAATAAAAGATGTAAACACTTGTCCAATGCACAAAGAAGAGGAATAGTAGTAAGAAGTGTCCACAAAGTGGATATGCAGCTGGTGCCTTTATAGCATTGCTGAGTAATACATAATAAAACAAATAATAATGAGTAAGTATGTTATTATGCTTTATTTTGTTATATAAATAAATTGCCAATGTTAATATCTGTTCCTTTCATCAATGTCTAAAAAATATTTTTTCTGGGGGGAGCCCCGTCGGCTCCCCGGAGCTATCCAGGCTGAATGGATATGTATAACTTTTTGGCATCAGTCAAGGAGTTCTTGCCTACCGGGGACCACGAGCCAGAACCTGGCCCCCTCAGAGAGGCACGAAGAGCAATGGCCTATAGAAACCTCCTTGAGGTTGGGAGCATTCTATGTCTGCCATCGACAGGGACAGGCACCCAGAAAGGTAGGCGCCCCGAAACAAACCCCTATTCTGGTAAAAATATTGCTACCGAAAGCCGAACAAGTGGACAGAACTCCCCAAATAAAATTATCTAATTAGCATGACGGCATCACGTCGCTGCGCCACTGTCTGTGCAAGTCCCCCCCTCCTCGGTAGGGGGAAGGAGGGAGCCCCAGACCCTCCACGCCGGCGATCCAACTGAAAGTTCTTGGCTGATGGAAGTACTGGCCAGTTGAGTGCCTCTGGCTCCGGTTTTTGTTTCAGTTCTGTGCCTTGTGGTGTGGACTGTCTCTACCGGTGGGGTGTGAGCCAGGAGTAAGATTACAATGTCCTGGTCGTTAGACCTGGTGGTCTGTTTTCTTCTCCTCTTCATTTTGGTCCTTGGGTTGCTGCTTGGTTGGTCGGGCTGGGGGGGCCTCCTTGATGTTCAGTTGCGTTTTTTTTTGCTGTACTCTGCGTGTCTTGGCCTCTGGGGTCGTGGACGCATTTTGGTTGATCACGTTCCCTTTCTTTCCTCATTCATGTTCTACGGTTCAGGTCTACAGGGTCTTTGTTTCGTCTGTGGTTTTGTTTATTTAGGTTAGGGGAATGGCGTCTGCCTCCTGATCTTTGGTGAGGTAGCTCCGGGGAGCCGACGGGGCTCCCCCCAGAAAACCAGCGTTGAATGTAATGAAACGCCATTTTCTGGGTGAGTCCCGGAGGCTCCCTGGCATCCCTCCCTCCCTCCGGTCGGCGTTTTTCGCGTATTTTGACATCCAGCCTAAGAACTGCCAGTTGGATCGCCGGCGTGGTGGGTCTGGGGCTCCCCCTTCCACCTCCTGGGGAGGGGGGGGTTGCGCAGACGGTGGCGCAGCAGTGTGATGACGTCATGCTAGTTAGATAATTTTGTTTGGGGAGTTCTGTCCACTTGTTCGGCTTTTGGTAGCAATATTTTTACCAGAATAGGGGTTTGTTTCGGGGCGCCTACCTTTCTGGGTGCCTATCCCGGTCGATGGCAGACATAGAATGCTCCCAACCACAAGGGGGTTTCTATAGGCCATTGCTCCTCATGCCTCTCTGAGGGGGCCAGGTTCTGGCTCGTGGTCCCTGGTAGGCAAGAACTCCTAGCACTTTGACTTATGCCAGAAAGTTATACATATCCATTCAGCCTGGATAGCTCCGGGGAGCCTCTGGGACTCGCCCAGAAAATGGCATTTCATTACATTCAACGCTGGTTTTTTAGGGGAAATTATTTTTCTGGGGAAAGCCCCTTTTTCTTCAAGTAATAATTAATGTTGGTGCGACTATCTGAGACATTAACCTGATTTTTTTTCTTCATTTCTATATACGTTTAGATATTTCGCATCATCGCGGTTTAGTTTCAGCTTTTCTCTGTCTTTCTTTGAGAGGTCTTGTCTTAATGACCAAAGTTTCCCACTCTCATTACTTTGCAATTGCATGTGTGAGAGTGAGTGAGCGAGTTAATGTTGGTAATAGTGTGTGACATCGCGTCATAAAATATATTTTTACTTATCAGATTTCAGGTTAGGTAGTGATGAAGTAATTTGTAATACATAGAATTCTAAGTACAGTATTTTCTTTCAGCAATAAGAAACGTAAAGGTTGAGGTTGGAACTCCATGGTCAGATGTCACAGTAGAACGAACTATGTCTGCACTCAAGTTCTATCATGATTTTTCCTGTGAAGTTAAAACATTTACAGCGGCTTATGGACCATGCTGGGAACCTGCTGTGGCACAGTTTAACATTGGTAACATTGGCACTAGTATTATTTTTCTCTTGTATCAAAACTAAAAAAAAAATAAAATTTGTTTATTTGTAAAAATAATCCTTATTAAAAGAGTATTCATGATGCTTAGAATGTTGTTTTTTAAATTGAACATGATTTTCAGCATTATCTCTGATCAACCAGCCATCCCGTGACCCTTCTATGCCCTTGCCATGGTGGGATAAGATGCGACTCCTCTTTCATGGGCGTCTGACTCTTATGGTAGAGCGCATGACTTTGCTGCTTCATGCATCGTTAGATCCCTATAACACCACAGAAGAAATGGAACTCACTTGGACTAATCTAACTATGGATTGGACTAATGGTATGTCACCCATATTTCAGTTCAGTACCTTCGCTGTAATTGTATTCTAAAAGCATAACTAACTGTATTTAATGTAAAAGATCTCGGTATTAAATGCACTATCTTTTGAGTAGTCATTCGATAAAATTCTATGGATATTTTAGCTACTACTGTAGCTAGTACCATATTTTTTTCAAAATGGTTACCACCTACAAAGACAAACAAAATTTCAGTAGATAAAGTGTATATGGATTTTTCTGAAGCTTTTAATAAAGTACTACATGGCAGACTATCACAGACTTGCAAGCACATGATTAACCCTTTGACCACACAAAACATATATAGATGATGGGAGTAAGTTTACCGAAACCGCGCAATACATATATAGACGATTGAGGCTCTAGTGCACGATTTTAAATGCCCCGCGAGGGACAGGGGGCAGCTATAGTCCAGCCACGACCGATAGTGACCAGATACCATCTAGAAAAAAAAATCGTGGAGAACATTCCCTGGTGTGAGAGCCTCGGTACTGAGTGAGCCAACAAGGCTGACACACACAGCATGAGATCGCAACACTGCTGTTCAGCTTGTGACAACAGCATCACCTAAAAATGTCAAAATATATATGTCGATGCTATTATTTAGAGATGATAGTATTACAGAAGACCCTCTGACTGATAAAACTGACCAGGATTCTGATAATAGCAGGATTGTGGTGATATTTAGCACTGTGGTCCATGGTGGGAGGAGTAATGCTGAGGGAGGTGGTGTTGTCTTCTGACTGTGTGTGGCGACATTTCTATTGACTGGACTTACCATACCAGCTTAGTGGTTCACTATGGTGAACATAAATGGAAATACTTATATATAACGTGTGTATAGATTGTAATAACAGCAATAGGAGTATATTGGGAGCCGCCATTTTGGTGAGGAAGGTGCGTCGTCTGCATGACAAGTCGTGTTGTTTACTTGTGGCCGCTATGGTCTTTGGCCACCATACCAGCTTATTTGTACAGTTATGGTGAATAAAACGTGTAGATACGTATATATAATGTGTGTGTATATAGTGTAATGACACCACAAACAGTATTATTGGAGGAGAATTGTTAGTGCATCTGGTCTTGAACCAGTGAGGGAGACAGCCACCAGCTGACTGTGTGTGTGTGTAGCTATGTCTCTTATTGCCTGAACTCACCATACAAGCTTAGATGTATAGTTATGGTTAACAAAACATGTAGATACAGTACTTATATATATATATAAAATGTCTGTATATAGTGAATAAAAAGCAAAAACAGTATGGTGGGAGGAGGAATATGTTGGCAAGTAAGGTGTTGAGGGAGGGAAGGTGGAGGTGTTTGCTGGTTGGTGTGTGGCAGCTGCTCGTTGGTGTTTTGACTCACAATAACAACTTAGCGGTTCGTTATGGTGAACAAAACATGCAGACACTTATATATAACCTCTTTATATAGTGTAATAATAGCAAAACTATTTGTTTATTGTTTTATGAACATAATAATTGAATCACTAATATGCACATCATACTTTTGAGTATAACAATGATTCACCCCTTTTATTATATAAATATATCACACTACACATTATTTAATAATATAACTAAGAAAAATTAGTTGTCTCAATCTCAATATTACCTAATTATTTCAATGTCTCAGAGACATTGAAATAATTAGGTAATACAGTAGTATCTATGTGGCAACTCCCACCTGACAACTCGGGTGGAGCTGAGCGCCTCCGACGATTGCCGTTTCAACGCCTACATTTTGCCAGACTTCCTCGGCCTATTGAGGCCAAAATATGGCACCTACAATTTTTTTTATATATTTCCCATGCTCAGGGAACACAAATGAAAAATTTTTTAGAAGACAAAATTTTTTTTTTTATTTTTCCTGGGGGGGTAGCCCTGTCAACTCCCAAGAGCTATCCAGGCTGAATGGATATGTATATCTTTCTGGCATCAGTCAATGCATGGAATTCTTGCCTATCTAGGACCACGAGCCAAAACCTGGACCCCCCTATAGAGAGGCACGAGGAGCAATGGCCTATAGAGACCCCCCCCTCCCCTGTGGTTGGGAGCATTCTATGTCTGCCATCGACCGGGATAGGCACCAGAAAGGAAGGCGCCCCAAAACAAACCCCTATTCTGGTAAAACTATTGCTACCGAAAGCCGAGCAAGTGGACAGAACTCCCCAAACGAAAATTAGCAAACTAGCATGATGTCTTCATGTCGCCACACTGCTGCCTACGCAACCCCCCCCCCCCCTCCCCGGGAGGGGTCTGGTTTTTTGCCAGACTTCCCTACCCTATTGCGGCTAAAATATGCCATGTACGATTTTTTTATATTTTTTCCGTGATCAGGGAACACAAATGAACACTTTTATAATTTTATAAGACGAAAGAATTTTTTTTAATTTTTTTGTCGCACCTGTGGGTGTTGAAGCCATTTGGGCCCCTCACAGCTTGAGGGTTAAATGAGAAGGGTTGACGTGTATTTATTTTATGTTGCAGTAATATTTACTGATGTAATCAATCGGATTAAATGATTGAGTTCAGTACGCAAAGGTACGCGAAATAATTATACTCTTTCATAAAGAATAATACTTGGAAAGAAAAAGCAATTAACTGGACTCGATAATATTTCCAACAAAACGTGGAGGATTTCATGTTTCAGCTTGACGCTGCCTCCCGGCATCATGAGGACTAGGAAGGATCTAGCAAAATATTGCCTTACTATAGAAACATTAATTTTGTTAATGCTATGTATTAGTGATGTTAGTAAATGCTAATATTAGTAGCTAAATGAGAATAAACTGTTGGTTATTTCCAATAGCCATTTCATTATATTCAACTTTTTTTTCCAGCAAAATTAATTTTTAAAGGAGAATTAAACGTGTTTGTTAGAACGGCATCCAAGTATGATGATGCCAGACTACTGCATTTGCCAAACCTTAAGGTAAATAAATCAGTCTTAGTTTCTCTTTGTTTTGAATTGCCAAGACAAGTCATTTGAGAAATGCAAAATTATAGTAGGTTAATTAGTAATACAGTATTGCATGTGCCTGAAATTTGAATTTACAGTATAAATGTACAATATCTCATTCCATGATGTTTTCATAGATTTACTTCATCACACTGAAAATTGTTTAAAAAAATTGGCTGCTCTTTTTAGCTAACAGTGAAGATGAATTGGCAGTGCCATGGCAATCCCAATGACCACCACTCTGTCATGCTCTGCGCCCCAGACAAGCTACCAGAATACTCTAGCAATCAGGTAATTTTATTTTGCCACATTTATCATATTTCTGTATGATTTAATTTGAAGTTTTATCAAAATAAAGGGATGAATTTTTATCCCTGAACTACACACGAGTTTCAGAAGGCATTATCTGTATGTTCGGGAAATTAAGGAATTCCCAATTTACTTTTTCTGTTGGGGAGCCCCGTCGGCTCCGTGGAGCTATTGGACTGATATTAGTTAATATTAGTACAAGGCTTCAGTCACATGGAGTTGTCATGCCTACCAGAGACCACTAGCCAGAACATGGTCCCCTCAGAGAGGTGCAGAGAGCAGTGGCCTATGAGTCTCTCATGTATGAAAGTATTCATGTCTGCAATCGACCGGGGTTGAGCGTCCAGAAAGGGAAGCGCTCCAAAACGGACCCCTCCTAGTAGAAAACCTGCAACCCGAGACCGAACAGAAACTAGAAACTCCTCCAAGGAAAACAAGCTAACAAGCAACATTTCATCACACAATGTGCTGCTTGTTCGTGGGGGACAGGGGGAGTCAGTCCCTCCCCCCTCCCCCCTCCACCCCCCTATATTTCTGGTTCCCTTTAACCCTTACATTGCTCCAATTGCTGTATGTGATTTTTCTCATTTGGTTTGTTAAATATTTTTAGTTATGGGCACCTAGATGTAGAAATTTTTTAATAGTTGCACTGTTCATGGGTTAAGTCTTAGTTTTAGATATGTAATAGTCCTTTTTACTCGAAGAACAGTTTGCAGAGAAGTTTCAAAGATAGAGCTTATATACAAAATATATGCTACATGAAGGGTTTTCTCTTTCAGGAACACGATTCTTACAGAGCATTTCGTTCACAGCACTTGAATATGAATATTGTCCTTGAAACCAAGACTATGAAGAAGAATGATGCAATTGTTAATCCAGTCATTGAGGCTTTGTTTTATGGGAGCACTCTCAGGTAAGAGGAAACAATATATTAATAAACTAGTAATCCACATTTCTTCTTACAACTTTGCCTGCCTTTATTCTCCAATACAAGTTATTTGTCATGCCTTCCACTCACTAGTACAAATTATCATAAAAAAACAGCGTTAATTGTAATGAAACGCCATGTTTTGGGTGAGTCCCGGAGGCTTCCCGGAGCTATCCAGGCTGAATGGATATGTATCTCTTTCTGACATCGGTCAATGCATGGAGTTCTTGCTTACCGGGGACCACGAGCCAGAACCTAGACCCCTCTAGACAGAGGGGTCTAGGTTCCCCCTAGACCCCCTCTAGACATGAGAAGCAATGGCCTATAGAGACCCCCTGTGGTTGGGAGCATTCTATGTCTGCCATCGACCGGGATAGGCACCCCAAAACAAACCCCTATTCTGGTAAAACTATTGTGACCTAAAGCCGAACAAGTGGACTGAACTCCCCAAACGAAAACTAGGAAACGAGCATGACGTCATCATGTTGCTGCGGTACACCCCACTCCCCGGGAGGGGGAAGGGGAGCCCAAGATCCACCTGTCGGCAAGCCAACCTACAGTACTTAAGCTGGATGTCAAAAAGCATGAAAAACACCGCTGACCAGAGGGAGGGAGGAATGAGAGGAGCCTCCGGGACTTGCCCAGAAAATGACATTTCATTACATTAAATGCTGGTTTTCTGGGGGGCTCCCCGGAGCTAACTACCCAAAGATAAGGAAAAACAGGGACTTACACGGGAGGCGGTCCGTCCTCACTCCTCAACACAAAGTTGAGACAACTGGCTGCAAACGTCTGACACTCTTCGAGGTTGGCTGAATCTCTTCCTGTGTGGGACCTTACAAAGGCATCTTTTCAAGACTACCTTACAAATTGATCTTTTCCTATAATCTTTTCAATTCTACCTTATGCTTTACAAGCTTGGCTACATACAACCTACAAGTACTAATGCCAAGGGTGTACGCGAGTGTGTTATTTGTAAGCACACAGAACGAAGAAACAGGAATCGAAGATCTATCTGTACCTGGTGCAACGAGAGCGAAGTCGCACCGTGTACCATGGATTACTTCGTTGATTATTACTCACTTTTGAAGTACTGAGTGTGTAATACAGTGTGTTACTGTGTAAATAGTGTGTTAAACTGTACATATTGTTATTTTAGTGAATTTTTAACAAGTAATATTGCGACAATAAACATTGTGGACACAATACTGACACATGTATCACAGTTCCATGGAACATGATGAACATTCTATTGTATACTTATTGTAAAGGACACAAAGATGCATCATATATGATAAATAATAAATCCGCATTGGAAATACATAGAACAAATAATTGAAAATATATTTGTGGCAACATCGTGTTGCTTGAATGGCCCGCCCGACCATGTCTGGGAGCTTCACGCACGGGCGACTAGCCCCTGATGACGTCACAGCGCAACCCGTTCTCGCAAATTTAATAAGTCAATATTGACTTATTAAATATGTGCATAGGTGACATACTTAACATAATTGATACCCTTAAAAAGATTCATAGAAAACACCGACCTTACCTAACCTACTTAGTATGTTAAAATAAGCATCTTATTGCTTCGTAATTACAATTATTACCTAACCTATAATAGGTATAGGTTAAGTAATAATTGTAATTACGAAGCAATAAGATGCTTATCTTAAGATACTAACAAGGTTAGGTAAGGTCGGTGTTTTCTATGAATCTTTTTAAGGGTATCTATTATGTTTAGTATATCACCTATGCACGTAGTTAATAAGTCAATATTGACTTTACGAATTTGCGAGAACGGGTTGCACAGCGCATCTTGTCCATGTCCCCACAGCCAAAGTAAGTGGAATTTAGTATTTATTTTTACATAGACATGTTCAGGGGTAAGAATTTATCATTTAAAAAGAAAAAAAAAATTTTGGGGAGCATTTGATTTCATGCACACAGGGAGAATGTCAGAATAAACTCAGTGCATCACAATGGTTAAGAGTTAATGTTACCCATGAGAATGAATGTGATTTGGGCTCGATATTGACTGGCAAAGACCTGGTATAATTTTATGGATTTGGGGCTATCCAGACTGGCTAGAAGCAGGGAGCCAATTTGGACCCAACATTTCAAGGGACCCAACCCAATAGAAAGACTCGTTTCATTACATTCAGTGCTAGATTTTTTTCATTATTGTATGTTTTAGTCTACTAGTTGATAATATTTTCTTTCTCCTCAGATGGTTTGAAAATCTGAAATTTATTCTGTCTGGGGTTGCTCGGCCTACTCGACGGGGTCCTCTTTTCAACAACACTAAAGCTCGCAAGCCTCAACTCTCACGTCACTACAATACAATACATCTCTCAATATCTTTCCAGGTGGGTGTGATATTCAATATCATTGTATTAAATACTGTTCTGTAATAAGTACATGTGAATGTGATAAATGTATAAGAAATAAGAAATATAATATTTAAGTATTTGATCTTCTATATTGGCAATTTTCTCACCATCTAGAGGTTTGATGTCAGATACTGGATGTCTGTTGGTGTTAAGAAAGGTTTTCACCTCAGTGGGGAGCGGCTGTCTCTTAGTTCAGGTTAGTGTTTCAAACGATTTTGTTGTACCCTAAATTTATGTAGTTTATTCATGTATTGAAATAAGATTAAAATAAGATTTATTAATTAATTGATAATAACAGAACTCCCCAATCAAAAACCGGAAAACAAACAGGACATCACCACGACCGCCTCGCATCCGTCTGTGCAACCTTCCCCTCCTCCCCGGTTGGTGGTGGGGGGTGGGGGGGTCCCAGACTTCCACGGCGGCAACTCTTCACAGTTCAAAGGCTGTTGTATTCACCTAGTTGTGCTTGTGGGGGTTGAGCTCTGCTCTTTCGGCCCACCTCTCAACTGTTTACTAACTACTTTTTCTGGGGTGAGCCCTGTCGGCTTCCTGGAGCTATACCAGGCTGATATGCTAATGTCAGACTTTGGCATCAGTCATGTGTATGGAGTTCTTAGGGCTTACTGGGGACTATGGCCAGAACCTGGCCCCCTCAGAGAGGCAAGGGGAGCAGTGGCCTTATAGAAACCCCCGTGTGGTTGGAAGCATTCTACGTCTGCCATTGACCGGGTCAAACATGCTGAAAGGTAAGCATCCCAAAACAAACCCATATTCTGGTAAAAATTGCTATCATTAAGCCGAACTAGTGGATAGAACTTCCCAACAGAAAACAAGCAAACAAGTATGACGTCAAACGTCACCGTGCCGCTGTCTGTGCAGCTCCTCCCTCCCCAGGAGGCGGAAGTGCTGGGTTAAGTGCCCCATAGAGGTTATATATACTGTAGTATAATTACTCTGTTACAGTTGTCCCTTTAATACCACAACTGCTTGGCCATTATTTTTCATGCAATATTTTTGTTTTCAGAGCATAACTTGGCATTGATACCAGTCAACGATGGACTTCGACATCGTCCACGTAGCTGCTGGAGTATTGTCTTTCTTAACACTGAATTGTGTCATGCTCAGATCCGGCTTCAGAGTGTCTTGAAAGATTATACATGTTTTCCCAATGAAGAACAACAGGTACTCTTTTAGATTATTTTCTAGCATAATAAGAAATTTACACTCTTAATTCTTTGCTTAAAAGAATTTTTTGGGGTAAATATTTGTTTATTCACATTTTTGGGTTTAAAGGTTGACAGGGTTTGACATGTTCGCAAGTTGTTTGATGTATTTCTTCATTCTTCTATATATTTTAAAGAAGGTCTGAGAGAAAATGATAACCCATATTTCTAAGGGGAGCCCCTATGGCTTCCCGGAGCTTACTAGGCTGATGTGCTAATGTCAGACTTTGGCATCAGTCATGTGTATGGAGTTCTTATGGGCCTACCGGGGACCACGAGCCAGAACCTGGCCCCCTCAGAGAGGCAAGGGGAGCAATGGCCTATAGACACCCCCCCCCCCCCCTGTGTAATTGGAAGCATTATATGTCTGCCATCGACCAGGTCAGGCTCCCAGAAAGGTAGGCATCCCAAAACAAACCCTTATTCTGGTGAAAATTGCAACCAAAAGCCGAACGAGTGGATAGAACTCCCCAAACAAAAACGAGCAAAGTCGTCATCCGTCGTCGTGCCGCTGTCTGTGCAGCCCCCACCTCCCCGGGAGGGGGAAGGGGCAACCCCACACCTACTGCACCGGCGATCCACACCCCAGTTCTTGAGGCTGATGCTATCGGCTCGGTTGTGTGCTCTGGCTCCAGTACTTTTGCGGCGCTGTGCCTTGTGTGTGGCTGCTGTACTCCAGGGGTGCGAGAGCCAGGAGTTATTCCTCAGTACTCGGGCTGCATGCGCCTAGGGTTCCCTTTCCTAGGTGCCTTGTAAGTACTGCCCTTAGAGCTTGGGGCCACCGTCTACAAGTTCCTCGGGGTTGGCCTCTGTGTGTCCGTTATACTGATACTGCTCAGTTTCTCGGCCGCTCTTTGGGTACTTGGGGGGGGGGGGGTTGTCTCCCCTAGTTAACCTTAGGGTAAGAGGCAGTTTTTGCACTGGTAAGGGGTGCAGAGTGCTGTGCAGCTAGTTGTCACCTATCACAGAGACCGTCTCTGTTCCTTGGGGTACGTTGTCCTCTTGCGGGGTTTTGTTTTTCTTTTTCTTTTTGCCTTGGTGGGGAGTTCTGCCCTATTTGCCACTGGTGTTTGGCCTCACCCTGATACTTGGTGGTGCCCCCTGCCTGGTCCCTGTGAGTGTACACGTCCCTGGGGTTCAGCTGTAGACAGTTTGTTTGGTAGTTTTGGGAGCCGGTTAGCAGTACCATGCCTGGGTTTACCTGAGTGCGAGTCCTCTTTAAGTAAACGCTCAGGACCCTGGGAATTCCATAGGGGACGCGTGGGTCTGATGGATGTGACCCCGGGGTCACCTCTCGCTTCGTGTGAGTTTGAGGGTTGTTCGGTCCCCTTGTCTCAGGGCGACCCTCACTGTTTTTGCCGTCATCATGCAGCCTGTTGGGTCCTTGACACTTTAGACCCTGAGTCCTGTACTCACCTAATTGTGCTTGCAGGGGTTGAGCTTTGGCTCTTTGGTCCCGCCTCTCAACTGTCAATCAACTGGTGTACAGATTCCTGAGCCTACTGGGCTCTATCATATCTACATTTGAAACTGTGTATGGAGTCAGCCTCCACCACATCACTTCCTAGTGCATTCCATTTACTAACTACTCTGACACTGAAAAAATTCTTTCTAACGTCTCTGTGGCTCATCTGGGTACTAAGTTTCCACCTGTGTCCCCTTGTTCATGTCCCACCCGTGCTGAAGAGTTTGTCTTTGTCCACCCTGTCAATTCCCTGAGAATTTTGTAGGTGGTTATCATGTCTTCCCTTACTCTTCTGTTTTCCAGGGATGTGAGGTTCAGCTTCTTTAGCCTTTCCTCGTAGCTCAATCCCCTTAGTTCCGGGACGAGCCTGGTGGCATACCGCTGAATCTTCTCTAACTTTGTCTTGTGTTTAACTAGGTATGGACTCCAGGCTGGAGCTGCATACTCCAGGATTGGACTTACATAAGTGGTATACAGGATTCTGAAGGATTCCTTACACAAGTTTCTAAAGGCAGTTCTTATGTTGGCCAGTCTAGCATATGCCGCTGATGATATTCTTTTGATGTGGGCTTCTGGGGACAGGTTTGGTGTGATATCAACCTCCAGATCCTTCTTGTTTCTTGCTGGTGACTAAAATTTACCCAATCTATGGATGATAATCTTAGGGTACAGGCTGCTCTGGTGTTGAATCCTAGGTTTCGGTTGTTGCAATGCGCTAGGTTGGTTGCTCACCCAGATGCCCCGCGGTTTCCCCCGTTTTGCTTATAGGGACCCGGATTTGAGGGTGGGGGTCGCTTCGACCCTGGTTCAGTTCACACTTCCTGGTTCTTCCCTTCCTGTTGTTTGTTCTGGTCCCGCTCCCCTGTTTCAGGCCTCAAAATGTCTGAGGGTTTCAGAGTCGGGGCAGGGGTTAGTTGGTCTTGAGACTTGGGCAGCCTCGGGGGATGCCACTTCTGGTGTGGCGACGGAGGCATTCGAGTCTCCTCCCCCAACCGAAGCCTCTGGGTCTGACCAGT
The DNA here is from genome assembly GCF_040958095.1 of Procambarus clarkii. Lineage (NCBI taxonomy): Eukaryota > Metazoa > Arthropoda > Malacostraca > Decapoda > Cambaridae > Procambarus > Procambarus clarkii. The sequence continues at coordinate 13,127,862 of NC_091240.1, read as the reverse complement.
GGGCCTCATTCTATCCGGCTTCTACGGCTACCCCGGCCTTGTCTAGTGGGGTTGGTGCTTGTGGGGAGGTCTTGGGCCCAGTTCCTGCTGAAGAGGAACCTGGGGCTGGGAAGGGGCTGACTTGGGGGCCTTGGGCCCCGCTGGACCCCGCCTGGGTTTTTCTACCCTCTGAGCGGGGTTTACTGTTACAAGGAGTGGGGTTTTCTTCCCCCCCCCCTGCGTACAAGTTGGATTTGGTGTCTGCCCCTCCCCTGGTTCGGTTTCTTGTTCCCCGGGTGCTTTGGTTCCGTTTTTCCGGAGGTTTTTGGCTTATCGCAATCAACCTGCTGCGGTGCGGGCGGCCCTTGCGGCCACCCGCATCGTAGGTCGTAGTAGTTTGGTTTGGAATTCCTACTTTTCTGGGTGCCTGACCTGGTAGATGGCAGACAAAGAATGCTTCCAAGTACACGGTGGTGTCTTTAGGCCATTGCTCCTCGTGGGTCTCTTGAGGGGACCAGGTTCTGGCTCTGGTCCCTACTGGGCTTAGAACTCCTTCAATTGACTGTTGCCATGGTCTAATATATACCAATCAGCTTGGTATAGCTCCAGGAAGCATCCGGGTCTCACCCAGAAAATGGCATTTCATTACATTCAACACTGGTTTTTTTATTATTATTATTATTATTATTATTATTATTATTATTATTATTATTATTATTATTATATTATTATTATTATTATTAAAACGTTGCTAGACTTAAAATTAAAAATATATAATAAATTTCAGGAACCTTTATCTCAACCAGTTGAAAAATTTTATTTCTTGAATGTGAGCAAAGTGGCCTACATGCGTGAGACCTTGACCTCAACCCCTTCTGGAACTAGCCATGATCCAGACCAGCGTGATACCCCAAATCACCGCCTTGTTGTATACGGCCTCAAGGTAATTTTTCCTAATTATTTAACCCTTAAACTGTTGACACAACCAAGAATGTTCTCTCCAATTATCCATAAACTACCTAACAGTGAGGGATGTTTTAAGGTGCCACATAAGATTTAAAACTCCTGCAGGTACATGGGACTCACATCTACTTCCTCAGGCCTCTAGTAAACAGACATCATCTTTGGAAAAAAAATTGTTGGTTCCTGCCTGGACTTGAAGACTTTGGTACTGAGAGAGCGACCATGAGTAGTGCATGCAGTAGTAGCTCATAGTACTCTCACGTAGCATGTGTCAACAGTACTGTTTCACTTAATTAACCCTTAAGTTGTGCAACACGTCATATGATGGGTTGAGTGACTTGCTATAAAATGCGCATCCCATCATATGATGTATTGGAGTACTACGCAAGATTTAAACGGTACGCCGATGCACAGGGTTCATCTCACCTTCATCAGGGCTCTTGTAAACAGATGCCATTTTTTTTTTTTAAATCATGGGCCAAATTCACGGGTGTGAGGGCCTCAGTATTGAGTTAGCCACCAAGCCTGATGCACGCAGCATGAGCTCTCAGCACTGCTGTTCAGCTTGTGACCACAGCATCGCCTAAAAATGTCATAATATATATGTTCATGCTATTATTTAGCGATGATATTATTAAAGAAGACCCCTGTAATTCTTTGTTTTCTTATTAATACCTTTTATAGTATAGGCAATAGGTATTTTTTTCCCCACGGACCTAGAATGTACTGCGCCTGGCCGTGTGACCGCATTGCTTACTGTTAACTCTCGCGGCTGAGAGCATTGTCTCAGAATATTAGCCAGAGAAAATCTGATTCAGACAAAAATAGATAAATTGATGATTTCAACGGTTCGTGAAAGCACCCACAGGGAATTCAACAAGTCATGCAGCATTCGCTGGCAACGAGTGCCCAACAAGCCATGCTGCACCCGCCGATGCTGAATTCCTATCAAAAGTCGTGTAGCCTCCACTAACGATATAAAATATGATGGAAAGGCATCTAAATTACTGTAAGAAGTGTTGATAGAGTACAGTATTGTAAGTGTTAATGATTATTTAAGCCTTGACAAAAAGATACTGTACAGTGTGAATATACAGTAGAAATAATTTTCAATTGTGAATTAGAATTAGAACTCATGTGAATTAGTAATAAGGCTAGCTGTTGTGTGAAGTGAATGCCTGAAAATAAGTGTACATACTGTATGTACCCTGTATACAGTACTGAACAATATAAAACAAGCGCTGCAGAGGATGACGTAATCTTCACAGCTTCTTATTCTTCAGCTTCATTAAAAGTAAGTCAATTTACCAATTTTATTATAGTATTTCAACATATTAATTGTTTTTTCTTCAACAAAAACTACACATTAATCTCTGCAAATGTATATTCTATCATTAGCAGAGAAAAGGTGAACTCAAAATATTTTGTCTTGGCTAGCTCTCAGTGACAAGGCTCGATCACCATTATTATGGCCTGGCCGCCACAGCCGGTGTCATAACATTAAAAATACATTACCTGCACTGTTCAGGGTAAAACAAAACACATCTCTAAAATTTTATTGAGAAAATATTAACAATCACTGATTGACATGAAATATTTTGCAATACCAAGGAATGAACCCATTATTTCCCACCCATCTGGACTTGTTCAGACCGTGTTCGCACATCATCCATGCAGCAGCCACCAGCTGGCTTAATCGTCGGCATGGCACTAAATTGGAATGCAACAATTACACAATGAACTTTATTTAATTTTAGTTATACAGTATAAAATATATCCTACCTGAATGTTACTTGAAAAATTACCCGACTCGACTTAACTTCGGAAATAACGGAGCTCCGGCCGACGACCAGGGTACAGCCCCATATAGGCCGTTAAATTGAGTGGATACTATATAGTGAATAAAAGCAAAAACAGTATGGTGGGAGGAGAATGTGGGCGAGTGAGGTGTTGAGGGAATGAGTGGCAGCGAGTGGCTGGCTGGTGTGTGGTGGTCAATCCTCGTTGCTTTTTGACTCATAATACCAACTTAGTGGTTCGTTATGGTGAACAAAACATGCAGATACTTATATATAACCTGTGTATACAGTACAACCTCGATTCAACGTACCCCGATTCAACGAATCTCCGGCTAGTTCGCACACTTTTCAGGCCGGATTTACTCACCCGGTTCGACGAACAATGGTTCACCGAAGCGGGGGATGTTCGGATTTGCTTACGACGTTGAGACAGAGTTCACAGACATGTGGAAAACTTTCACATTCTATCACAGATTACAATTATTAATTCCTTCATATGACAAGTGGATCTTCGATCACACAAGTGGACCACACAAGTGGACGTCACAAGTGGTCCACAAGTGGTCCACAAGCTTACGATGTTGGGAAAGAGTTCACAGTGGTGAAAACTTTACCATACCATCACAGATTACAATTAATAATTCCTTCATATGACAAGTTGGATCACACAAATAGACCACACAAGTGGACTGTGGACCACAAGTGGTCCACAAGCTTACAATGTTGGGACAGAGTTCACAGAGTGGTGGAAAACTGTCTCATTCTATTCTGTATCTATTTACAGTGTGTAAAGATACGGTGAAGGATTGATGTCATTTTTCTTAACAGCTTTGCCCTTATTTTTCTTTGCTGTTTCCCTATCTTCTCTGTTAATTACCTCTTCACTCATTGTTGGAAATGAGGTAATGATAATGATGGTGCTTTTAATCTGTTCCAATTTATTTTGTAATGTTCTCTTTTGTTACTCATCAGTGCATATTACAGTCACTGCCATATAATAATGCATTGGCATAATTTTCTAAAATGTGTCTTACCATTGCAGGGTGCATGGACAACCAATAATCGTGACATTGTCTTAGCGCTCTATGACTCCTGGACCAAGTCACAACAGTTGCGTCGTAATCTCACCCCTGATATAATAAAGAACTACAATCCAGAGGCTTCAACACCTCAAAAGCCTCGAAGTCGCTCTCTTACTGATGGCAACACTTCTCAGAGTCTTACTTCCCCAACAGCAGCATTGCAGGTACTATCTTTATTGAGCTGTCTTAATTAATGTGTGCACTTTCTGGAGGGAGTCCCTTGTGGCTCCCTCAAGCTACCATCACTGATATTGATGCCAACTATTAGGTGGACTTCTCCATCCTACCGGAGGCCCAAAGTCAGAACCTGGTCACCTCACAGAGGGGAAGAGAGCTTTGGCACTTATATATTAAATTATTAATTTATGCCACCACCGAGAAGGGCACCCAGAAAGTCAGTGAGCCGAAATACACCACAACTGGCTGCCTCCAAGAACTGCAGGCTCAAAAACTGCCATAGAACTCCCTAAACTGTGAAAATAATTATCGAAAATATTATAAACCAGCGCCTGCTCATTCACCCCACTTTTATCATCCTTTGGAAAGAGAAAGGGGGCAGGCTACGGCTCATTGGCCACCCGACCCTCAGTTCAACAAATGATGTAAGTGGGTCATTCCATCTCAAATCACCAAAGTCACTTATGGCTCCCACTTGACCTTCTTCAAATGCCATGAAATTTTGCAGTAAGATAGCCCTAGACCCCAAATGACACTTTGCAAAATATTAGAGCTCGATCTGCTTTGGTTCTTAAATAACAGGTCCATATACAATGGGCTCTTGTCCTGTTAATGCGTAAATACCACAAAAATGACCAACTTTGGCCCTTTGCTAAATCACTTGTATTGCCTGTAGGAGTGTGAAATTTGACATTCCAGGACAACTTTTGGTGTAGAATAACATAGTGTAATAAAAAAAGCAGTATGGGTGGCCATTCAGCTATCTATCCATGCTAAAATCACTGTAAAATTTTGTCGTGAGAAATTTGGACCCCAATTTGGAGACCACTTACTCATCAGCAAAAGGTCTAAATGCCATGATCTTTTGCAATGATGTATAACAAGCACAATATTATGCAGTGATGCAATATCAACTCTGTTGTATCCATATTTCAGAGTCATTCATTCATTTTCTTCACATAACTGTATATAGGATTCCTTTCAGATTTTCTCCTTTTCTGTATATTTTTTTTTAGTAAATATGCTCCATTCGTATCTCTGATGATGATTATGAAGATGTGTTTCCCTTAAAACTATTCTGATATCCTCAGGTCCCCCCTGTACAAGCAACACCATCACCTATGTCTCGTCTGCAATCAGGCCATGCTCAAGCAATGTTGCAACAGTTGATTGCAGAAGCAGACAATAATCAGGTACAGTTCATTAAAAAATAAAATATCAACATGCTTTTCTATATATTTTTCTTGTGATATCTTGTACAAATGATCTACCGGTAAATAAATTATAAATAAAAAGATACGTGACAAGAAGAGAAATCAGCTGATCTGTCACCTACAGAAGAACTGTTATAGATAAATTGAAAGGAAATATTTTTTTATTTTCATGATTTATTTTTTATCAATACAGTATATTTCTTCACCAGTATTACTGTATTATTTGTGAATTCGATTTTATTCTTGTATTTTTCATTATTTCTGCTTTTAGATGCATGCTAAGGCATGGTATATGTATTCTACAGATTTGGATGTTTGAATATAATTGAGCAAAAAATTGTCTCAAATGAGATAATCATACCAGCAGGTCAATTTGTCTAGTAAATATCTTTCATGTTACTTGTCATTAATGCTTTTGTCTTTTCAGGTGGCCTTCAGCGAGGATTGCTCAAACACAGAACCCCGAGATCAGACATTACATGGAGTCAAAGCTTGTACAACAGATGATGTTATTCACAAAAGGTGGCTCAGTAAGTACTGTCTAAGCTCACTTAACTGAATTATATGGGAAGGGCCTCCTGCCTGATAAGCCAAGACATTCAGATAAGCAGAATTCTTACAGGGAAAGTCCAAAAATGACCATATTCACAATTATTCGTACAACCACCACCATAATGCTTATTTACACACACAATATAAATCAAAAGTATAATTTAAAAGAGAAACTTCAGCTTGTTGTAGTTTGACCTCTTGTGTGATACTGTAGATTTTGAAATGGGTTGTTCTTGAAAATTTATGTAACCTAATTGTCAGTTATCCGAGTTTCTGTTTATATGTGGCGATGTTTGTGTGGGGGAAATCTGGCTAATAAGTTTATATGCTAATAAAATGATAGATATTTCTAAGATGCTCGAAGGACCACTCCCTTTATGGGAGAAATAAATTAAATGTTTAAATTGAATAAATTAGAGAACCAGTGGCTTATGGATCTCTATGATTAAATGTAATTAAATTCTAAAAATTCTATCCTTATGCCATAATGAACTGTAAATTCTATGAAATTCTAGAACCGATTCCCATGACACATTTTGGAGGTCTTCTATGAGGTTAGTCTACGTAATGCATGTAATATATAATAAATTGCATACGTAATAATATAATAAATGCATGTACATAGATTATAAATTATATGAGTAATGGTTAGTTGAACGCAATGTAAATATTATGACATATTAATGATTAAATCATGTACAATGGGGCCTCGACTTACGATGCTAATCCGTTCCCAGAGACGGATCGTAAGTCGAAGCGATTTTTCCCATAAGAAATAAAGGGAATTGAATTAATCCGTTCCCCACCCCTCCACAATATTAACATACAAATACATTTTATATTGAATACAATGTTTTGTTTTAACTACAATACAGTACCAAAGTTTCTCTTACCTTTATGGAGGGCTCTTGATGGTGTATGGAAGATGGTGATGAGGGGGGAGGAGGAGAGTTGTTACTGTTTGGAAGGGGAGTCCCCTTCCATTATCACATCAGGCAGTGATGTTTTCTCTGGGGTACTCTCTCTCCTACGTTTTGCCTGAATACCACTAGGACCTGGTTGTGGTTCAGTGCTTGTCTCACTACAAATTTGTCAAGAGACATTTGTTTTCCCTTCGTTTTAACATTTGTCTGTAATGATGCATCAGTGTCATTGAATAGGGGCAATGACCTACTGCAGCTTGATTTGGGTGAGTCGTTTCAGCAAAGGTTTGCAATTCTTCCCATGCTGCACACATTTTCTTAGTTGTTGAGGAAGAGACATTCTGTACTCTTGTTTCTGCTCTATGGTCATCCTTACATGGGTTTTCATATGTTGAGCCTTACCACTGACTTTCCTGGGACTCATGGCGTGATATATAATAATTACTTATTGTTCAAAATGCAAAAAATCACCACAAAAGCGGAATTTCTTATAGGCGCGATCGTCACTAAGTGGGCAGCTGTAGTAAACTGAGGCAGGTCGGCCGTGTGACAGGGAACCACGTGCTCGGTTCCGGAACACAAATTAACATTTTAAGATTATCTTGAGATGATTTCGGGGCTTTAGTGTCCCCGCGACCTGGTCCTCGACCAGGCCTCCACCCCCAGGAAGCAGCCCGTGACAGCTGACTAACACCCAGGTACCTATTTTACTGCTAGGTAACAGGGGCATAGGGTAAAAGAAACTCTACCCATTGTTTCTTGCCGGCGCCTGGGATCGAACCCAGAACCACAGCATCACAAGTCCAGCGTGCTGTCCGCTCGGTCGACCGGCTCCTGGGTACAGGAGTGAGTACAAGCCCCAACCAAAATACATGTCCAAAAAGCTACAAGATAGGAAGAAGGCTCGTAGGTTACACATGTAAGGACAAGACCAATCCAGTGAATTTCTATCTAGTTTTAATCTGGCTCAAAATTGTGTATACTGTACTATGGACTTAACAACAGAAAATATTATAGTACCCCTTTTTGTAGAATATAATACTGTGGGTCAAACCAGACCGAAAAGTTACAATAAACGTGTTTAACTAATTTTGGAAGGTGGCTATAGCAATCTACGAAATACATGTCAAACTCTCAGTGCTTGAACATTTCTAACAATGCTGCCAATGCTGGTGTTGCCAGTCATCTTGCTTTTGGGTTCGGTCGTGTAGTTTCTGCCTCCCATGTTTGTCCCTCTTTTGTCCTTGGCTTTGGGTAGATAGCTCCAGGGAGACGAGGGCTTTCCCCAGAAAACCAGCGTTGAATGTAATGAAACGCTATTTTCTGGGTGAGACCTGGAGGCTTCCCAGCAACCCTCCTTCTTCCCGGTCAGCGTTTTTTCACGTGTTTTGACATTTAGCCTCACACTGTGGTGTGAATAGCCGGCATGGGGGGGGGGGTTCTGTGGGCTCCCCCTTCCCACTCCGGTGGGGGGGGGGAGGAGCAGTGCAGACAAGCGGTGTGGCACGTGTGACATCATGCTCATTTGCTCGTTTTCAATTGGGGAGTTTTGTCCACTCGTTAGTTTTCAGTAGTAGTTTTAACCAGAATAGGGGTTTGATTTGAGGCGCTTACCTTTCTGGGTACCTGGCCTGGTTGATAGCAGATGCTCCAAATCACATGCACTTCTATAGGCCATTGCCCCACCCCCCCTCCTGAGAGGGGCCGGATTCTATTTCGTGATCCCCAGCAGGCCTAGAACTTCATTCACACTGATGTCAAAGTCTAATAATATACATATCAGCCTGGATTGCTCCTGGGAGCCTCCAGGTCTCACCCAGAAAGTGGTATTTCATTACATTCAACGCTGGGTTTTTTTACACGTACATGTTCAGGGAAGGAAATTTAACAATTTACAATGAAAAAAAATTGGGAACACTTTATTTTTATTGAACAGCCAGAATGTCACAATAAATGTGGCACATTACAGAGGTTAAGAATTACATTGTGGCAAAATACCAATTTAAACTATTGCACGGCCATATGCGGAAGAAAAGAATGGTATTAGACCATGTGATTAGACTGTAGGGACAGAGAGGAACACTTGGAGAATGACTAAGAAGTGTGTGAAGAACCCAACTACATTTCCAACTACAGGAAAGAGATGGTTGGGTGGCCCATTTCTATCTGGCCCCAAACAAGGTATTTGACAGTCCCACACAAGTAGTTGTTATGGAAACGAACATGCTGGACGGGTGACATGGATGAAATATTGTCTAACTGACAGAAAGATGAAGGGAGTAATCAGAGGTAAAGTATCTGACTGGAAAAGATGCAAGATGTAAGACCTGGCGAACAGCTAGAAGCCGGAGTCAGGCATCAATCACCTCACCCTATGTTGACCAGACCACACACTAGAAATTGAAGGGACGACGACGTTTCGGTCCGTCCTGGACCATTCTCAAGTCGATACCTCACCCTATGCTTCGCCACTCCCTACGATTAAGGGGGTTAGGTGAATCGTAGAGGGAGGTGTACCCACACTTATAAATGTTTTGATTTTTCCCTTGTGAGCAAGTTACAGCCCCTCTCCTGTGCCAGGTAAGTCCACTATGGGCTCACCATAGCCCGTGCTACTTGGAACTTTTTGTTCCTAGAAGCTGAATCTTAAATAACAACAACCTTGTGAGCTCAGTATACCTGTATTCACCTAGTTGAACTCGGCTAGTTGTACTTACCTAGTTGTGCTTGCGGGGGTTGAGCTTTGGCTCTTTGGTCCCGCCTCTCAACCTGTTAACCAACTGGTGTACAGATTCTTGAGCCTGCTGGGCTCTATCAAATCTGCATTTGAAACTGTGTATGGAGTCTGCCTGCACCACATCACTGCATAATGCATTCCATTTGTTAACTACTGTACTCTGACTGAAAAAATTCTTTCTAATGTGTGTGTGGCTCATTTGGGTACTAAGTTTCCATCTGTGTCCCATTGTTTGTGTTTCACCCATGCTAAAGAGTTTGTCTTTGTCCACCCTGTCAATTCCCCCTGAGAATTTTGTAGGTGGTTATTGTGTGTCCCCTTACTCTTCTGTTTTCCAGGGACATGAGGTTTAGCTTCCTTAGCCTTTTCTCGTAGCTCATACCTCTCAGTTCTGGGACTAGTCTGGTGGCATACCTGTATCAGTTCATCAGAGTGTACTCCTGAAGATGTCACATTGCTGACAACAGGATGCCTAAAAATTCTACATAATTCTACTGCCAGTGTTGTTCTGCCTGACTGTGATCCTTGTCATATGACACCACAGTTCTTAATATAGGGAGCCACCGGGTGTGATATCTCAAAAAGGATATATTTTTATTTTCAGTGATAAAATATTTTGTATTAATTATTGTTGTTTTATTGTTTCAGTTGAGCTAGTCAATAGTCAAGTTCTGCTTAAAGGTTGTGAAACACAGGGTTACGTCATTCTGAGTGCAGCAAAAGCCCAAATTCTTCAACGTATCCATCGCCCCGTCTGGCAAGATCACTCTCTTGTTACCAAGACCACTTGGTTTGGGTCACTGGAGTGCATGCAGTACTATGCTACAGTTAATGCTGGAGATAAGGAGACACAAATGGGTATGATGAATTTCAAAATATATTAATCCATATTTGATTTATAGTTTTGGTATACAGTTTAAATGGAATGTACGTTATTTAATGGCATTCGCCCTCAGACAACATCATGTGGCTGACGGTGGACAACATAGAAGAAAAGGATGGTCAAGTAATAAATGAAGTGGCTGATATTGTTGGGAGTGGCCAGTCAGTTGGTGGTGTTGTGTCACAGACAGTTGGCTCAATGGATGAAAGTGATGATGAGCATCAGGTATGTGAACCCTTACTTTGACCTTCTCTGCTTCACATCACATCCCTCACAGTTTATTAACTCCAAAGTGCAGTCATCAGCATATGATGATTTATGGCAGGTGTCAATGTTTACATTGCATCATCTTTAAACATTGTCATTGCATTTACATTGTATCATATCCAATTATATCCAATTACTCTGCTGTTACATCATGTTAAATTATTATAATTTTGGTTTAATTGCAGCTGCAAAGAATTGTTTCACGTTGTCATTGTGAGTTTTATTATGTGTCATATGGAGAGACTGGCCTTGACTTGTCACTCATGGAAGAAGTTCAGCCACCACTACCAGAAGACGACTTATGGAATCGGAATGTTGAAGCTGTGGACACCTTCACTCTCATGCATCATGACTTGTGTGCTAGTACTAATTCCTTACAGGTGAAGTATTGTTTTAATTTATTGCATTCTCAAAATTAAAAAATATAATAAAACTCAGAGGTTTGAGATTTGTCTTTCCTGGAAAGGCCTTGTCAATAGCTACCTAAACTAAGCATTGGTTTAGCTTTGCTTTATGGAGCTGCATCAGAACTTTGAGACCTATTAATATTTACCACCAGCCACGACCAGCTTCCATCTTGCTGTATGAGGCCAAGCATAAGCACAACTAAACAAGCAACTTTATGAAAATTAAAAACTCTAGAGGTAATGCACCTGACCACTACTTACCTCTCAGTAGTAAGGGGTGGTCAGGTGCATTACCTTCGGATGCTTAAATTTTCCACCCAGGTCAACCATGGCTTCCTCTAGGAGGATAGAAATAGCCTAAGCTACTCCATTCTTTTGAGATGATTTGATTGCCTCAATAAACTTACTTGGACATGAGACACCAGCTCTTCTAGCTAGAGAGAACATCTCCTTTGACAAGGCTCACCCTACTGCTCCTCCCCACCCCTCCCCTTCCCCCTTATCCCGGCTCCCAAGCGTCTGAGGGTTTCGGAGTCGTGGCAGGGTAAGATAAGACTTGTGTGGCTTCGGGGGCTAAAAATGGCCTTTGACAGAGTTCCACATAAAAGGTTGTTCTGGAAACTGGAACATATTGGAGGAGTGACAGGTAGGCTTCTAACATGAATGAAACATTTTCTAACTGACAGAAAAGTGAGGGTAGTAATCAGAGTCTGTGTATCGAACTGGAGAAAAGTCATGAGTGGAGTACCACAGGGTTCAGTTCTTGCACCTATGTAAGTTCAGTTCATTGTCTACATAAATGATCTATCAGATGGAATACAGAATTATATGAACATGTTTGCTGATGATGCCAAGATACTAGTGAAGTTATGAAACTTAGACAGTTGTCATGCACCTCAAGAAGACCTAGAGGAAACAAGTGTATGCAGCATCACTTTGCAAATGGCATTTTATGTGAATAAATGCCATGTTATGGAATGTGGAATAGGAGAACATAGACCATACACGCCCTTCAAATTATATGAGAAATCTTTAAAGAATTCTGATAAAAAAAGAGATCTAGGAGTGGTTCTAGATAGAAAACTATCACCTGAGGATCCACATAAAGAATATTATGCAAGGAGTCTATGCTACACTTTCCGATTTCAGAATTGCTTTTACACACATGGATGGTGAAATACTTTCACGACTTGTTAGACCAAAGCTGGAATATGCAGCGGTTATATGGTGCCCATATCTTAAGAAGTACATCAACAAACTGGAAAGGGTGCAAAGACATGCCACTAAGTGGCTCCCAGAACTTAAGGACGAGCTACGAGGAGAGATTAAAGGCATTAAATATGCCAAAAATTAAAAGATAGAAGAAAAAGAGGTGATATGATCACTACATACTAAATAGTAATGGGAATCGAAAAAATTGATAGGGAAGAATTTCTGAAACCTGGAACTTCAAGAACAAGAGGTCATAGATTTAAACTAACTAAACAAAGCTGCTGAAGAAATATAAGAAAATTAACTTTCACAAACAGAGTGGTAGACGGTTGGAACAAGTTAGGTGAGAAGGTGGTGGAGGCCATAACCGTCTGTAATTTCAAAGTGTTATATGACAAAGAGTGCTGGGAAGACGGGACACCACGAGTGTAGCTCTCATCCTGTAACTACACTTAGGTAATTACAGTCCTTGACAAAAATGAGTTTCCAAATTGGGCTCTTCATTGAGCCAAGAAAGGCCTTTGATACTGTGAACAATAACTATCTCTTACTTAAACATCACCATTATGGAATCCGAGGCCTCGCCTTGAACTAAGAATCCTATCTTAGTGACTGACACCAATGTGTAGCCATCAATGATATAACCTCTCCCACTCTACCATTAACCATAGGAGTGCCACAGGGCACCATCCCAGAACCTCTCCTATCAATGATCTGCCAAATGTCTAACATTCTTAAACCTATTGTGACGTGAACTGGGATAGCGCAGTTACTATCCTGGCAGGTGTTGTGCCAATCGCATATTAATAAAAAAAAATTAAAGCTTTTTACAGTGTACAAATTGCAAGTGAAAAAACAAGAGAATAAACACTTTAAAATATTTAATTTAACAGACTTAAACAAAATTTACTTTAATCACTGTGATGAGCCAAGTTTATTGTAATTACCTAAGTGTAAATACCTAAGTGTAGTTACAGGATGAGAGCTACGCTCGTGGTGTCCCGTCTACCCAGCACTCTTTGTCATATAATGCTTTGAAACCACTAACAGTTTTGGCCCCCACCACCTTCTCACCTAACTTGTTCCAACCGTCTACCACTCTGAACAAATCCACAAGGGCCGTGACGAGGATTCGAACCTGCGTCCAGGAGCATCCCAGACACTGCCTTAATCGACTGAGCTACGACAGGGTTAAAAGTGTTGAAACCGAAGTTCTACTGAACTTACTGGATCCCGTAGCCTCTCCGAGGCACAAACCAGGCTTTTACACAACCCCCCCCCTGCACCCGAGCTATGTCAATAGGCCGTTCTCCCTCTTCGCCCTTACATCATCACACACAGAAATCACACTAACGGCCTGCTCAAAGGGACAGAGCAACCCTCAACTTGCACAAAACAGGAGGGGACGCAAGGGTCTCCACAATCGGACCCGAGAGCCCCCGGGGGTTTCCCAGGGCCCCTAGACTGGGTCTGCTAAGGGTTATCCCAGGTAGGGCACTGCTAACCGTCGCCCCAAACTACCAAGCAAACTGCTAACAAATATAACAGAAAAACCACACAAGTGGACAATGTACCCAGAGGGAACAGAGCCGGCCGCTGTCATAGGTGAAAACTAGCTACGCAGTACCCTGCGCCCCACCAGTGCTATAACTACCACTTACCCCAAGGCAAACAAGGGAGGAAAATTCCTAAACACTCGGGGCGGCCAAACGCCAAGCAGCGAAAAGCCAACAGAGGTAGACCAAGGTGACTTGTGGAAGGCAACCCCAAGCCCCAAGGGCGGTACTTACAGGGCATTCAGGGAAGGTGACCCTAAGCACATGCAGCCCGAGTACCTGAGAATACTACTCCCAGCTCACACGACCACTGTAAGAGCAGCACTGCAAACAAGTCACAGCACTGAGACAAGACCGGAGCTGGAGCCACACGACCATGCACTATCCCATCAGCCCAGGAACTGGGCCGGGGATCGCCGGTGCAGGGGTCTGGGGCTCCCCCTTCCCGGGGAGGGGGGAGCTGTGCAGACATGCGGCGTGGCTCGTGTGACGTCATGCTTGTTAGTTCGTTTTCTGGAGGAGTTCTGTCCACTCGTTTGTCGATTTTTGTTGTTAAAAAGAATAGGAGTTTGTTTTGTGGCACTTACTTTTCTGGGTGCCTGTCCCGGTCGATGGCAGATATAGAATGCTCCAAATCACATGTGCAATTCTATGGGCCATTGCTCCCCGTGCCTCTCTGAGGGGACCAGGTTCTTGCTGGTGGTCCCCGGCAGGCCTAGAACTCCACCCACATTGACTGATGCAAAATAGTTAGGGTATCCATATCAGCCATGGATGGCTGATATGGAGGGAGGGATGCCGGGGAGCCTCCGGGACTCCCCAGAAAATGGCATTTCATTACATTCAATGCTGGGTTTTTTTTTTTTTTGCCTGCTTTGATGTCCAGCTGAGATGTGGATGGCTGGCACAGGGGTTCTTGGGCTGCCCTTTTCCCCTCCCGTGGAGGGGGAAGCTGCGCAGACAGTGGCGTCATGCTCCTTTGCTCGTTTCTTTTGGGAAGTTCTGTCCATTTGTTCGGCTTTTGGTAGCAATATTTTCACCAGAATAGCCATTTGTTTTGGGAAGCTTACCTTTCTGGGTGCCTGACTCGGTCGATGGCAGACATAGAATGCTTCCAACCACACAGGGGTTTCTATAGGCCATTGTTCCATATGCCTCTTTAAGGGGGTCAAGTTCTGGCTCGTGGTCCTGGTAGGCCCACAGAACTCCATACACATGACTGATGTCAAAGTCTGACATTACCATATCAGCCTGGATAGCTCCGGGAGCCTCCGGGTCTCACCCAGAAAATGGCGTTTCATTACATTCAACTCTGGTTTTTTATTTTTAGTAGTTAAACATTTATGTACTGTATATAGTATAGTGTATATTTATTTTTCCCTCAGTACAATATGGTGGTAGACATACTAAATAACTTGCTACTGTATGTGGACCCAATGAAAAAGGAGGCAACGGAGGCTGTAGCACGAATGAGGTTTCAGCTACAGCTGTATTCCAGAGATGACCAGCGAAAACCTATAATTCGGCTTCAAAACCAAGTCAGGTAAATTAAGTCCAATTTTCTCTTCAGAGTTTAGCAGTTTCTTTTTTATTAATGCATAGAGGATATTATGCTGGATACATTTTATATACATCATTTCTGCAGAAAAAATGACAAGGAATATTGTAAAAATAGGTTACTGTATATATATATATATATACAGAGCACCACTTGGTTTCCACACTTCAGTTATCCGAAAGTTCCAGTTTCCCAATTGGGGTTGGTGAGTCACGCTACACGAACCAAGTTCAGGTGAGGAAGCGGGGTGGTGGATGGATGGATTGGTGGGTGGGAGTTGGTCCAGTTTACTCACTGACCCTGTCGGGCACCACCACTCTAGAGGGCCTTCTACCCTGTGACTTCACAGATTCATAGCCTATTGTTCCCATTGTTTTGATATATCACGAGGCTGGAGTGTTCATTCTGTGACTTTGTTTTACATATCTGCACAATGAAGGAACATCTGTGCACCATGTCCGCTCCAAATGTATGCATTGTATCAGTGATGGCTGACTGGTGGATGGGTGGGTGGGTGGATGGGGGATCTTAGGTGGGAGGCAGTATATGAGAGAGGGAGGGAGGGAGGCAGGCAGTGAGGGAGAGATGCTAGGAAGTAGGCTGGAACCTGTCCCCTTCAGCCCACATCAAGAGGATAACATCAGCGGCATATGCCAGGCTGGCCAACATACGAACGGCATTCAGAAACTTGTGTAAAGAATCATTCAGAACTTTTATACCACATATGTCAGGCCAATCCTGGAGTATGCAGCCCCAGCATGGAGTCCATATGCTCAAGGATAAGACTAAACTGGAAAAGGTTCAAAGGTTTGCCATCAGACTAGTACCCGAGCTGAGAGGAATGAGCTTCGAGGAGAGACTACGGGAATTAAACCTCACTTCGCTGGAAGACAGAAGAGTTAGGGGGGGACATGATCACCACATTCAAGATTCTGAAGGGAATTGATAGGGTAGATAAAGACAGGCTATTTAACACAAGGGGCACACGCACAAGGGGACACAGGTGGAAACTGAGTGCCCAAATGAGCCATAGAGATATTAGAAAGAACTTTTTTAGTGGATGACAAATGGAATGCATTAGGAAGTGATGTGGTAGAGGCTGAGGTAGATATGATACAGCCCAATAGGCTCGGGAATCTGTACACCTGTTGATTGACGGTTGAGAGGCGGGACCAAAGAGCCAGAGCTCAACCCCCGCAAACACAACTAGGTGAGTACATAATATATATGTATATATGTGTATGTATACTTTTTCTTTCGGAAGGGGCTCTGTTCCCTTCTCTATTGATGGGGTGCTGGGGAAGCAGCTTGCTCTGTTGCCTCTCGCATGGTCCCACAGTTAGTGGGCGATTTTGGTTGTCTTCCAGCCTCTGATGGTGGCGGCGGACGGCTTCTTCCCCTTTGGGGGAATCATGGCAGGCGGGGTGGTCTTCTTCCCTTGAGCTTCATCATGTCATCATAGTGGGTGCGTTGGACGTGGTCGATCCGCCCCATCCTTCTGGGGTTCCCGTCTGCTCTGTGCAGGCACAGGCCTGGCGAATCTGCGGTTCTTCTGGACTTCTTCAGTCTGCGCCCTGGATTCTATGCCCTCATCAGAGGACTGTTGTCTCCTGTCCGGCTTCTGTTGGGGACGGGTGCCTGGATGGTGGCCCTGGACCTCCAGGTCAATTCTTGGCACGTTCCTCTCCAGTTTTCCGGGACTGGCACAGTTGGTGGTGGGGCTTCAGGCTTGCCGCTTTTGTTGTCTTCCCTATTTTGTAATTGGCACTTGGTGTATTTACGCATCTTTACCGGATCTTGGTGCCCTATCTGAGTCTGCTTGGGATTCGGTGTCTGGCCTACCTCGACGACTGGCTGGTGTGGGCTCCCAGTCAGTCCACTTGTCTGCTCGCCAGGGGTGTGGTTCTTTCCAGATCGTCAGGTTTGGTTTCCTGGTAATCTGGAGGCCGTTCCATCTGTTTCCGTCCCGGGTTCGGACCTGGCTGGGTCTTGTTTTGGGCTCTTGGGCTGCTCCTTGTCTTTCCCTCCAGAAGTGTTGCTGCGGCCATGGTCCCGCCTTCGGCTGTTCATGAGGGGGATCCCGGGTTGTTCGAGCAGTTGTGTGGGAGTCTGAACTTTGACGTGCTGGTCTGCCCGCGGGGTCGGGTTTGGCTTTGGCGTCTGTTTGGTTCCTTCGGAGACTTCCCTTCTGCCTCTCTTGCAATCGTTGGGTTCGTTCCTCTGGTGATCTTGTGTTGGTGAGTCACCAGCTTCCTCTTTGGGGTTTTCGGGGTTCCGTGCCTTGGCACCTTCCCGAGCCTTCGCTCAATGTGTTCACGGACTGGTCATCTCTCGGCTGGGGATTTGTGACCAGTGCTCACCAGGTTGGCCGGGGATGGTGGGGTCTGTCCGTCCGTTGGGCTCACAGCACGGTTCGGGAGTTCGTGGCTGTCTGGTTTGCACTTCGGAGGGTTCGGGTCACACGGTGCTCTACCATTCATCTCCATTCGGACTGTTCTCTAGCAGTTCTTTGCTGGAACCACAGGGTTTCTCTTAGGTGTTTGACCTTTGGGGTGGGTCCCTTAGAGTGGCTCGTTTTCTGGATTCTCGGGGTTTGGCTAACCATGAGGTTCATGTCCGGGGTGTGTCCTGTGTCCTGGCGGACAACTGTTTCGGTTCGTTCCTCTGTTCTTGGTTTGGCCAGTCGTTACCAACTCGTTTCGTTGGCTCTGCTGGACGTATGAACTCCTGGCCATGGACGTCTTTGAGTCGGCGTGGTCTAGGCGTCGCCCATTCTATGTGGCGCCCTTAGCCGCATACGACGCGTTCATGGTGGATGCCTTTTGGCAGGACTGGTCGAGGTGGGGGTACCTGTTCCTCTTCTCCCGGTCCAGCTGTTGCTTCGGGTTTTGCTCAGTTGGAGCCCATTCCCTCGAGAGTAGTTCTTATGGTCCCTTGGTGGCCGGCCCAGCTTTATTTTCAGACGCTGCTTGATAGGTGTCCGAACGCGGGGTCTTTCTGCGGCTCCGCCTCTTTCGGCAGGTCGGACTGGTCTTGTATGTGACTGGTTCGGCCTTCTCCTCGGCTCTTCGCGTCTCGTAATTTGACGCGGGTATCATCATCTCTGTGGTGATCAGGTGGCTTTGTTGATGGTGTCCTACCTGCGAGCTTCGTCTCAGCGACAGTTTGATGTTCCTGGTGTTTCTTGCTCTTCGTAGGTTGTCTTCTCTTTTGTATCGGGTTGTCTTGTCCTTTCTTGGGTTTTCAGGACTACAGTTATTTGATGTTTCTTACTGTCGCCTCGTTTTGTGCGGCGCTGGCAGAGCCGTTATGGCTTGCATTCGGGGTGGACGTCACATTTGCCCCGTTCCGTACACTTTCTCATGTTTTGTTTCACCTCCGGCCTGCTCATGCGTCGCCCAAGCCGTCCTGGTCCTTGATCAGGGTGCCTTCTTATCTTCTTCTCAGTTTGTGGTAGCCCCTTCGGTTCAGGTTTCTGCTCTTTGGTACTGGTGGTAGGTTTGTATGTTTGCAGCCTTTCTCCATCCTTCTGGCGACAGTCGAGACGGTTGCTTTCCGGTGGGATCCTTGGGTTATTGATGCTTGATTGGTTCGGCCAGGGGTGCGTCCTGTGTTGTCCGGCTGCGATTTTTTGCCGTTACCTGCATACCGTGTCTGGGGATGCGCTTTGGGTTGATCCGGTTCCCCTCGTTCCGTGTTTCAGGGCCCGGGTCTCCCAGGTCATCCGCAGAGTTTTTTAAGTCTTCCAGTCTGCGGTCTGCCCTTGCGCCCATGCTGTTCGGACGTTTGCAGCTTTCGCTGCTGTGTTGGTGACGTCTAGGGCGCATTTCGGGCGCAGGGATTTGAGGGTTGCACAGGTTCTTGGCCGCCCATTCTTTATGTGCGTGTCTGCTCCTGTGCGTTCTTGTTGCCTTGGGTTGCAGGTTGCAGCCTGTTGTCTCGGCTTCGTGTTGCGGAGTTTGTGGCAGGCCGCCTCTTGGGTCAGCCCTTTCTTTTCCTTCTTTTTGGGTATAAAGCTCCAGGGAGCTGTAGGGGCTCCCCACAGAAAACTAGCATTGAATGTAATGAAACACCATTTTCTGGGTGAGCCCCGGAGGCTCCCTGGCAACCCTCCCTCCCACCGGTCGGCGGTTTTTTCGCGTTGGTTGAAGCTTAGCTTCCGAACTGATGCTAGGCAGCCGGCGCGGTGAGGTCTGGGGCTCCCCCCTCCCGCTCTCAGGGCGGGGAGGGCTGCGCGGACGATCAGTGCGGCAGTAAAGTGTGATGTAATTACCTAAGTGTAGTTACAGGATGAGAGTTTGCTTGTTTCCTTGAGATTGTATAGAGTTTCTACTTCTCTGTTCAGTTTTTTGTTTAAGTTTTTTACCATGTGGGGTTTGTTTTGTTATGCCTACCTTTCTGGGTGCCTAACCCCGGTCGATAGCAGATCAGGAAAACCCCAACCACAAGGGGATTTTCCAGGACCATTGCTCCCTGAAACCTCTCTGAAGGGGCCAGGTTCTGGCGCTGGTCCCTGGTAGGTCTGAACTCCTTGGCTAATGTCCGGGTCTAATATAACATACATTAGCCCGATAAGCTCCAGGGAGCCGTAGGGGCTCACCCAGAAAATGGCGTTTCATTACATTCAACGCTGGTTTTTTGAATTATCGTACTATAGCAAAGTATTTTCAGTAGTTTGGCTGTAACTTTAATAGCGGTACATAAATAAACCATGGAGGTAATAATATTTAAATTGTGGTGTGTAAATAGTCACACCTGTAATGTTTGTAAGATAGGATCTGGAAATCTGAGAGGTATGTTCCAGGTATAGGAAGGAATATTTTGTGTAATATCCTAAGTGTAGTTATAGGATTTGAGCTTCGCTTGTGGTGGTCCATGTTCCTAGTACTCTTTGTCATATGACTTTTGTAACTGCTAAAGCTTTGGCATCCACCACCACCTCACCTAACTTGTTCCAACTGTCTAACACTGATTGAAAAATGTGAACTTTCTGATTTTTTTGGCAGCTATGTTTCTGTAGCTTTAATCTATGACCTTGTTTTTGAAGTTCCAGGTTTCAAGAATTCTTCTGTATCAATGTTGTCAATTCCTGTTACTATTTTGTGTGTAGTGATCAGATTGCCACTTTTTCTTTTTTAGTCATGCTTTGGTATAACAATATTTAATACCTCTAGCCTCTCCTTGTAGCTCGTGTTTTTCAATTCTAGAAGTCATTTAATTGTAGGCCTTTGCACTTTTTTCCAGTATACTGATGTGCTTCTTAACATATGGGCACCATACAACTACTGCATATTCCAATTTTGGTTTCACAAAGGATGTAATTCACCATCTGTGTATTTAAAAGGGATTCTGATGTTGGAAAATATAGCATCAGTCCAGAAACTGGAATATACAGCAGTTGTATGGTGCCCATAGCTCAAGGAGCTCATCAACAAACTGGAAAAGGTGCAAAGACATGCAACAAAATGGCTTCCAGAACTGAAAGACAAGAGCTATGAGGAGAGGCTAGAGGTGTTCTATATTCTAGTTTTGGCATATTTAAGAAAAAGAGGTGATGTGATCACTACGTACAAAATAATAACAGGAATCAACAACATTGATACAAAAAAATTCATGAACCCTAGAACTTCAAGAACAAGAGGTCATAGATTTAAGTTATTAATAAATAATAAATTTATTAATCATTAATAAAGAATTGGTCTAAGTGGCACTTATACTAAGTATACTTATACTATGTGGCACAAGTACAGTATACTGTAACTGGATCAATATGTTCTTTAGGTATCACCTGTCACAACTACGAAGTTTGGAGAAAGAAGTATACTTGGTTCAGAGACAATTGGATAAGGATCCAAGCAATGAACAAAAGAGAAAAGAGAAACTTGATTTGGAGGAGCAAGTAAGTGTTTAGCAAAGGATTTCCATGTACAATAATTTTGTAACATGTGTGATAATTGAAAAACAATTATGAGTCTTGGTTTAATGATCCTTTTCTAAATACCAGGTATCAGAGTGCAAAGAACAAGTGAATAGTCTTAGTGAAGAGTTGGCCATGAGAATTCACTGCTACAATGAGAACCAACTCTCAGCAAATCATAAATGGATGGCTTTGGGTGGTGATAAACAGGTTCAGTATTTAAAATGCACATTAGGTTTTGTGTTTTATTTTTTTTTTCTCATTTGCTAAATGACTATGACTAGAGTACTATACTGTAGTACAACTTATATAAATAGTGTTGTATCTGTTATAGGTTAAGGTGATACGCATGAATGAGGTATGCTTCAGGAAGGCACAGTGGCGACTGACAGAGGCAGATGGCCAGCTGGGGATTGCTGACTTGGTTTTATCTAATTTCCTGTAAGTTGGAATGCTTAAAACTGTTGCTCACAATAATATGCATGCTATGGGCTTGTAATTATATTTGTATTTATGTGTTACTTTATTCAGATGTTCCCTAAGGCAAGATTTGTTTTGGTATATTATGTTATTGATAGTGTTGGGTGACATTCTGCATGAGTACAACAGGGATTCTTTAAAATGCCCTGTATTTTAAATGCTCTTTGGTCTTGCATCTCAAACATCAATTGACTGGCGTATACGTTTTTGAGCCTTTTGAGCTCTCATATTTACTGTACATTCAAAGCTGTGTTGGGAGTCTACCTCCAGCAATTCACTTTTTAGTACATTCCATTTATAATTTTTTCTAATGTCTGTGTGTGTGAGGGTATAATTTTCTGCAATGATTGCAACTGCATGCAACAGTTCCAATTCCAGTGGAGGTCGGTCTGCAGGCATTTAATGTCAGTTAGCAGACATATGCAAGAGCAACCGCCAAGATTTGCTGTATCTATAGGTGGATACAGGTGTCGTACAACACCAATCTCCAGACGAGCATGCAGGTATCACTTGTCATCAGCCTTGCTCCTTTCTGTAAACGCAATTCTATAGAATTGACTACAAGGGGGTTCTCACACCAGGTATATTATTTAGTGTTAGTAGGCTATGGGGTCTCAATACCTGGAGCTGGTACCCGATAATGAAGCTGAACAAGTGGGGGTGTGGGAAATTTACTTGTGGGAATATTTATTTATTAAATTTATTTAAATTAATTCATGATTCTAGTTAATGGTAATATATTGTTTATTTCTTGGAAAGTAGTGGACTATTTTCTTAATTCCTTGCAAATAAACTCTTTACAAGCTTGGAGTTTTTTTTATATAATAATTAAATCACTAAATTATGCATGCTATGCCATTAGCAGTCCCCTTGGCGTAGTGGTAAGATTCTCGCCTGGTGTTTCACGAGTGCTATGGCCTGGGTTCGTATCCTGGCTTGGGAGGATATACTGGGTGCCAATCCTTAACTGTGGCCTCTGTTCACCCAACAGTGAATGGGGTACCTGGTTGTTAAACGATTTGACGGGTCTTATTCTGGGCAATATTAGTATTAAAGACTAGCCCAAAACGCTATGCATGCTAGTGGCTGTACAAGAATGTAAGAACTCTTGTGCAGTACTGTATATAAATAAATAAAACTAAAATAAATCAGTAGTAAATTAATTCAGGTTATTGGTTACAATTTATAAATAATTTATTTGAAAACTGGAATAAGCATCAACTTTCCTAATTAGATGCAGAAGCTCTCGTCTGAACATGTCTGAGTCGTGTGGGCCTGGTCTCCTTCCTTGTGGACACTCTGGATTATGGCGTTGTTTCTCTGGACGCCGCATGTCTCAGGTTGAGGGGGACACGATACTCACAGTTTAACGTTGTCCAGACTTCTGCCTGCCAAATATTTACATTATAGAGTTGCACACTGACTTTATTATTTTAACTAGCTTTACCCGGCCACGTGTTGCTGTGGCTCAGCAATGCATGTGCGTTACTGAGCCACAGCAACCCTCCCCTGTCCCCCTGTCCTCGCCACCAATCCTCCCCTTCCCCCATCCCCTCGTCCTCCCCACCATCCCCCCCTTCCCCATACTCCCTCATCTTCCCCACCATCCCCCACTTCCCTGTCCCTTTGTCCTCCCCACCATTTTCCACTCCCCATCCCCTCGTCCTCCCCACCATACCCCACTCCCCCATTCCCCCTCGTCCTCCCCACTACCCTGTCCCCTCGTCCTCCCCACCATTCCCCACTCCCTCGTCTGATGTGTTTCCAAATGATCTGATGTTCCCATCAGAAAAATGGGAATATCAAATGATCTGATGTTCCCATCACTGAAAAATAAGAACAGTTATAAAAGCAAAATGAAAACAATGAAAAATTGAAAAAATAAACTATACTCAGAGAATGAACGGTATGGTAAACAACACAGCTCAATTCCTATGCAATGTCACACAAAATAATTAAATACAAATGAAAATATATACCGAAATCTATGAAAATTCAATTTACCAATGCAATCGGAAACAATGAAATGGAATCTAACATATTTAGTTTAGCCTTTGTTGTTTTTATGTGCAACAGATGACACTGTTTAAAAAAAAAAAAAGTTTTTGCTTGTCACAGGTGTAGCATCTATATACAGTGTGTCCTCACTTGAACAAACTATATGGGGCGAAGCCGATTCGTTACAGTGCGGAACTCGTTCCATCCGTCCGGTCCCAATAACCTTCTTAAAAAGAAATTAATACATATACCAGGACACATTTGCATTAGGAAAAATTGCACCCGACTCACGAAGGAAGTCCTTGCTAGTGCTGGCTGCAGGTCCCGTAGGCCTACTGTGTAACCTTACCAAAAACTTTTGAATCATAATTCGTTTCTTCGTTGTGCGCTGCTTCATTACAATATCTTTCATGCCCTTTAGGTGTTGATAATAACTTGCCAGCTCTTCATCATCAGTCACTTCTCTGGCACCATCCCCCACCACTGACACGATATCTCCCACCACTGACAACACCATCTCCCCCACCACTGACAACACCATCTCCCCCACCACTGACAACACCATCTCCCCCACCACTGACAACACCATCTCCCCCACCACTGACAACACCATCTCCCCCACCACTGACAACACCATCTCCCCCACCACTGACAACACCATCTCCCCCACCACTGACAACACCATCTCCCCCACCACTGACAACACCATCTCCCCCACCACTGACAACACCATCTCCCCACCACTGACACCACCATCCCCCACCACTGACACCACCATCCCCCACCACTGACACCACCATCCCCCATCACTGACACCATCCCCAATCACTGACCATACAGCAGCGTATCGAAATGTAGCTCTGAGCACCATCCTTGCCCTCCTATGCTATGCAATCTCCAAATTTAGATGATACATAGATGAATCATTTTCTGCATTCAGTGATGATGCATCTGGTACAAGTAGCATAGATGTACAGTGTTAGCGGCTTCCATGGTGGTGTTTTCCATAGATATTTTCAAGAATACCTGAATCTCTTCTTGACTGACAGACACTCTTTAAGGCTGGCAGAATCTTTTCCAGTGTGGGACCTTACAAAGTGATCTTTTCCCAACTACCTTACAAATTGATCTTCTCCTGTAATCTTTTCAAGACTACCTTACATTTTACAAGCTTGGCTACATACGACCTACAGGTACTAATGCCATGGGTGTACGTGAGTGCGTTATTTGCAAGCACACAAAACTAAGAAACAGGAAGCAAAAATCTATCTGTACCTGGTGCAACGAGAGCAAGGTCGCGCTGTATACCACGGACAACTTCGTTGATTATTACTCACTTCTGAAGTTCTGAAGTATTGAGAGTGTAATACAGTGTGTTATTGTGTAAATAGTGTGTGAAACTGTACATATTGTAATTTTAGTGAATTTTTAACTAGTAATATTGCAACAATAAACCATTGTTGTGGAGACATTACTGACACATGTATCACAGTTCCATGGAACATTATGAACGTTCTACTGTATACATATTGTAAAGGTCACACATGCATCATATACGATAAAAAAAAAAACAAATAAAATCTCATTGGAAATACATAGAACAAATAATTGAAAATATATTTGTGGCAACACCCGGTGCTTGAATGGCCCGTGCGACAGTGTTTGGGCGAGTCATGCACGGGCGACCAGGCCCTAATGACGTCACAGCGCACCTTGTCCACGTCCCCACAACCAAAGTAAGTGGAATTTGGTATTTATTTTTACATAGACATATTCAGGGAAGGGAATTTATCATTTTACGAAGAAAAAATTATTTTTTGGGAACACTTTATTTCATGCGCACAGGGGGAATTGCACAATAAATTCTGCACAGCATAGTGGTTAAGTCTAGCCAGCCTGCGGTCTATCCTTGCGCCCGTGACGTTCGGACGTTTTGCAGCTTTGGCTGCCGTGTTTGGTAACATATATTGGGCTTATATTCGGGTGCAGGGATTTTGGATGTCGCTCAGGGTCCTGGCCACCCGTTATTTGGTGAGCGTATCTGCTCCGAAGCGTTCTTGTGTTGCTTTGGGTCACAGGTTGCAGCCTGTTGTCGGGACTTTGCTTTGAGGAGTCTGTGGTGGCCATCTCCCGAGTCAGTCCCTCTCTTTTCCTTCTCTTTGTTTAGGAAGCTCCAGGGAGCTGTAGGGGCTTCCCTCAGAAAACCAGCGTTGAATGTAATAAATGCCATTTTCTGGGTGAGCCCTGGAGGCTCCCTGGCAACCCTCTCTCCCACTGGTCGGCACTTTTTTTGCGTTGGTTGAATCTTGGCTTCCGAATTGGAGTGCTCTGCAGCCAGTGCGGTGAGGTCCGGGGCCTCCACCTCCCCCTATCAGTGAGGGAAGGGTTGTGCGATGAGCGGCGCGGCAGTAGTGTGTTACGTTTGCTTGTTTTCTTGGAATGGAAGGGAGTTCTACCTCTCTGTTAGGTTTTTGTTGTTAGTTTCTTTCCATGTGGGGGTTTGTTTTGTTATGCCTACCTTTCTGGGTGCCTAATCCCGGTTGATGGCAGATAAGAAAAACCCATAACCACAAGGGGGTTTCTCCTGGAACCTCTCTGAAGGGGCCAGGTTCTGGCTCATGGTCCCTGGTAGGTCTGAACTCCATAGCTAATGTCCTGGTCTGATATAAAATACATTAGCCCGATAAGCTCAAGGGAGCCTCCGGGGCTCGCCCAGAAAATGGTGTTTCATTACATTCAACGCTTGTTTTTTTTAGTTTCTTGTGATCAGAGACTGCATTTTAACAATACTGTATTAGAAAAGAAAATAATTTTTGGGAGAGAATTTATTTCCTGCACACCAGGGGGTTGCCATATTTGGAGGCAGAGCAGTTCAATTGTTAATGTGGGGCTGTTGGAGGGCAGTGTTATTTGTATATCTTAGTAATTTCTCACTACCACAACAGATATACTAAGAAGACCAATGCAGATGACAGTGGGGAGCATCTACTGGAGCTAGGCTTTGTAACTATGCGAAATCTTTTGCCAAACCAGCCTTATCAAGAGGTACTAATGCCAGCTGAGCTGCAGCTGAATATGCCAGTTGATCGACAGGTTGGTTTAGCATTATCATATTATCTCCTAATAGTATATCATGAAATTCTTCAAATATTAAAATGATGAATAATGACAGATAACTCATCCTTTGGGATAATAACAATCACCTGTGGGACCAATTTTTTTTTATCATATGAATTTGACCAAGTTATGACTATTATCAAACAAGTTGCTGTTGATGGAAAACATTTGAGTTAATACTCGTATTTCAATGTTTGTAATATTTTTCCTGCTTGCAGTGGTTTATTTGGGCGTTTGTATATAAATGTCATATATAAAATATCTATCAGTTAAATCATCTTAAAAGAATTTATTAATGACAGATATTAATTAATGTATTCACTTTATCGATTTTATGCAGAGAACACTAAGAATATTTTGTCGTGAAAAGCCCCCGTGTGGAGGGATCTCAATTATAGAACATTTTGAAATCAATGTAGTTCCCCTGAACATTGGTAAGTAATTTCCATATTAAAAAAATAGTTTCCTCATCTAGTATGCTTTATTTTTGCAATTTTAGTGCCTGAATAGATAAATCATCACTGTGCAGTATATACTTTCATCTTATTTCTCAGTTCCTTATATTGCCTGTTTTATCATAAACCTTTGTGCTACCTCACTTTTGATTTAGTTCTTCAGCTTTCTCATGCACTTTCTGCAGGGAGCCCCCAGAGGCTAACAGAAGCTATCCGAACTGATGGGTGCTATATTAGTTTGGGGTCATCAGTCACTGGAGTCCTTATGCCTACCATGGACCACGAGCCAAAACCTGGTTCCCTCAGAGAGGTGCAGGGAGTAATAGCCTATGAACACTTTACATTTAAAGTATATCATAATTGCCACTGACTGGGGACAGACCCAGAAAGGTAGGGAAATAAAAACAGACCATTGTCTGGTTAACCTGTGCAGTCTATATCCAAGAAGATCAAACCAACTCCCCTAGAAAGAAACCAAACAAGCAACCCTTCATGCGGCTAGCACATTCACTTGTTGGCATACACCCCTATATTAGCCTGTATAACCCACCACTGTTAGTCACCTCTGCCCTCAAGTTCCTGTTTTGGATTTTGCTCTGTGTGGCTGTACCAGCTGTGTGTGTGGTGTGGTGGCCAGGTGTCTTATTGTACACGGAGCTGCATGCGCCTAGGGTGAACTTCCCTAGGTCCCACGATTCGTGGGTGTTTCGGGTCGTGTCTTCCAGTCTGTGGTGGCATTGGGTGGCTCCTCCTCCTCAGGGAATCAGGTCTGGCGGGGCAGGCTCCTTCCCCTTTACTCCATCAGGTCATCTTGGAGTGGGTGCACTTGGGCGTGATCAAAACGACTTTGTCCCTCAAGTGGGTTTCTCACTTGTTTCCAGTGCTGAAACAGGACTGTGCGGATCTTCAGTTCATTCTGGACTTGACCCGTCTGAACTGCTGGATTTCTTGCCCCTCCTTTCGGATGACCACTCTGTCCCAGGTCTGGCTTCTCTTGGAACAGGGTTTTTGGATGGTGTTTCTGGACCTCCGGGATGCGTATTGGCACGTACCTATTCATCCGGGATTCAGCAACTGGGTAAGTTTTGTGGCGGGGCAGCAAGTTTACCACTTTCGTTGCCTTCCATTCGGGCTGAATCTGGCACCTCACGTTTTCATGCATCTTACCCAGGTCGTGGTGGCCCGTCTGCATCTGCTAGGTGTTTGGGTATTGGCCTCCCTCGACGACTAGTTGGTGTGGGCTCACAGCCAGTCTGCTTCTCTGCTCACCAGGGGTTTGGTTCTTTCCCAGCTCGCTGAGTTCGGGTTCCTGGCGAACTGGAGGAAGTCCCATTTGGTTCCGCCCCAGGTTTGGGATTCTCAAACGGTGTCCGTGCCTCTCCTTCCTGCAGCGTAGCTCTGGCTACAATCCTGCCTTCGGGTATTCCTGAGGGGGTCCTGCGTGATTCGGCAGTTGCTCAAGCAGCTGTGCGTGAGTATGAACTTTGCTATGCTGGTTTACCCGCTGGGTCGAGTTTGGTTTCGGCGTCTGTTCTGGTTTCTTCGTGGCCGCTGGTTCCTTCCATCGCTCTCACGATCGCTGGGTTTGTCCTCCAGGGGCCCTTGCATTGGTTGCTTCGTCTCCAGCTTCCTCTTTGGGTTTTTTGGGGTTCAGTGCCTTGGCGTCTGAACCCTGGACATGTCTGGCTTTCTAGATGGGTTCCGTGAACACATCCAGAACCCTCACTCACTGTGTTCACGGAGGCCTCGTCTCTCGGCTGGGGCTTTGTGACCAGTACTCACCAAGCCGAACAGGGTGGGCTCCGTCGGGCTCATAGCACAGTGCGACTTTTGCTGCAACTGATTCGGTTGACTAATGCCCCAGACTAATATATTGCATATTAGTCCAATAGCTCCAGGGAGCCTCCGGGGCTCACCCAGAAAATGGCATTTCATTTCATTCCTCTTTTTTTTAACTATGTTAATTTGACAAATATTTTTAGACAGTATCATACATTTCAGCCCTAACGTACCAGTTCTTCAAGACAATGATGAAGTTCTGTTTCCCCGATAATGCTACAGAAGAAGAATTTTCTGGTGGGGACATTACAACAAGTAGGTTCTCACAATTGATTGTCTTTGTATTTCCTGGAAGTTTCTCTTTTAACTATTTAACTTACTATTGTATCTTAAATAACAATTAAAAGGCACTAGTTGTTTCTAAATACATATTCACTTTACCCGATTGATCTTTTATTGAGTTGGGGATTTCAGCTCAAAGAAAAAATACAAGTAATCTAGTAATAAAAGAATATGAATATTAACCCTTTAACTGCACCGCCTCCAAATATGACACCCCCCCCCCCCCCCAGTGTGCAGGAAATAAATTCTCTTGAAAAAATTCTTTTGTTTTTCTGGGGGGAGCCCCTACGGCTCCCCGGAGCTATCCATGGCTGATTTGGATACCCTAACTATTTTGCATCAGTCGATGTGGGTGGAGTTCTAGGCCTACTGGGGACCACGAGCCAGAACCTGGCCCCCTCAGAGAGGCACGGGGAGCAATGGCCCATAGAAATGCACATGTGATTTGGAGCATTCTATATCTGCCATCGACCGGGACAGGCACCCAGAAAGGTAAGCGCCACAAAACAAACCCCTATTCTGGTTAACAACAAAATCGACAAACGAGTGGACAGAACTCCCCCAGGAAAACGAACTAACAAGCATGACGTCACACGAGCCGCACTGCATGTCTGCGCAGCTCCCCCCTCCCCGGGAGGGGGAAGGGGGAGCCCCAGACCCCCGCGCCGGCGATCCCCGCCCACACAATAATTGACCACAAGTTTATTTTGAAAAGGAACCTAAAAAGTTGTTTGAAGGTTCCTAGATGGACGAAATAATGCTGTGGTGCTGTGGCTAGCGCTGTGAACATCGTGAACAGCATTGAATCACTGATATTTGAACATTGTACCCAGTCATTATCACACTCAGCCTCTTCTATCATACGATCATGGCTAAATAATACAGATAACAGTATATATATATTTTGACATTATTAGGCGATGCTGTGGTCACAAGCTGAACAGCAGTGCTGTGCGCTCATGCTGTGAGCGCCAGCCTTGGTTGCTCGCTCACTACTGAGGCTCTCACACCCGGGAATGTGGACCACAATTTTTTTTAAAGATGGTGTCTGTTTACAAGAGCCCTGAGGAACCTGATGTGAACCCCATGTAGCCGCGGGAGTTTTGAATGGAACGTGAAATATACAAATGCCCGGAGGCGCATAGCGCAACCCAGACGTGGGCCTGCAGGCTCGTTGTGCAGTTAAAGGGTTAAATAATTAAGCTAAAAATATCATTCATCTATTCATTATGTAACTCACAATACCATATAAAGGATCACAGATACACAAGCTATAGCTTGGTGCTGACTGGCTGTAACAGAAAAAAGGAAGAAAGATAGAATACAGCAAGATAGTGGACCCAATCATACTGGTGAGGAAAGAGATAAGAAAAATACAAGTGTGTTATAGAAATAAGTTGTATAAAAGCTCGCTAAATAAATGAAGATGACATTGCAAATAAAGGAGTAGAACTGCAAGAATGGATGGCAGAAGTGCATCTTCATATCATCGCAGCTATGGAAACAAAACTGAAAAGTGTTAAAGGTGATTCGATATTCCCATGAGGATACTACATTTGGATGGAACTGGTTTTTGTCAGGCTTGCCCAAGTCTTAAAGGTATGGCATGATCAGAAGGCTTAGCTTAAGTTTAGGGGAGCTATTGAGGAACTGTTTAGAAGTGGGAATGTCATTACATTCAATACTGGATATTTGGGGGGGGCTACTATACAATACAATACAGTATTTACCTTTTGATGACTGTCTTTCTTGTCACCTTCTTTTTGTATTCCATTAGATCAAAATACTCGAGGCAGCAAGAAGCAGGCATCTCTTAGGAAATCCCACAAGGAATCTAGCTTCTATGTGTCTCTGCAAGATAAGGATGATGTTGAAATTATGAAGGTAATTGTTATATAATGTAATTCATTCCAGTTAAATGTAAAATATATGCAGCAGTTCTTTCATGTTTGCATAAGTCTACTGTTCATTTAGAAAAGGCCTTGGAAAATAAAAATGCAGAGAACATGGCCTCCATGTATTCAAATGTGTAATGCAGTGCTGCATTTGTTAGATGTTCTCTCATCTATATAGAATTTTCTTCAGTAGAAGGCTAGTAACATTATCAATCTATAGTACAGTGATGGAACCAAAGAAATAACTAATTAGGTTTATAAATATAGTATCATGTGCTGAAATAGTTGTGGAATAAAAACTTACAGGATACATGTTAAAATAGGCATTAGATGAGTCACAATAACGTGGGTGAAGATATGATGACCAGACCACACACCAGAAGATGAGGAGACGACAACGTTTCGATCTGTCCTGGACCATTATCAAGTTGATTATGTATCAGACAATTGACTTGATGATGGTCTAGGACGGATCAACATATTGTCGTTTCGATGGAACAAGGGACCATGAACCAGAACCCTGGGGCCCCTCAAAGATGCACAGGGAGCGATGCCCTGTGAACACTTTACATTTGAAGTTTATCATCTTTGCCACCATCCAAGGGAAGGCACCTAGAAAGATAGGCTAATAAAAATAGACTACTGCATGGTTTAAACAAGACTGCAGCCCAAAAAATGCCAAAAGAACACCCACTACAATGAAACCAAACAACGGAAATTTGGGGAAACTAGTTAGTTTGACCCCACCAACCCCTGTGCCTGGGGGGAGGAAGGAGCTGGCTTGGGTCTGTCGGGCCACCCACAGTTCAGTTCTATACTAATGTCCGTGCGTGATAGTCAATGTCTCTCTGGCTCTGGTTTCCCATTTTCTTTGGTGTTTTTGCCTTTAAGGCTGTGTTTTCTTGGGGGGAGCCCATACAGTTCCCCGGAACTATCCAGCCTGATATGGATACCCCTAATTATTTTGTATCAGTCGATGTGGGTGGAGTTCTAGGCCTACCGGGGACCACGAGCCAGAATCTGGCCCCCCTCACAGAGGCATGAGGAGCAATGGCCCATAGAAATGCATATGTGATTTGCAGCATTCTATATCTGCTATCGACCAGGACAGGCACCCAGAAAGGTAAGCGCCACAAAACAAACCCCTATTCTGATTAACAACAAAAATCGAAAAACGAGTGGACAGAACTCCCCAAGAAAAACGAACAAACAAACATGACGTCTGTCTTCTTCTGTCTTCTAGTTTTGGCATTTTTAATGCCTCTAACCTCTCCTTGTAGCTCTTGTCCTTCAGTTCTGGGAGCCACTTAGTGGCATGTCTTTGCACCTTTTCCAGTTTGTTGATGTGCTTCTTAACATATGGGCACCATACAACCACTGCATATTCCAGCTTTGGTTTAACAAAAGTCGTGAACAATTTCTTTAGTATTTCTCCATCCATCTATTTAAAAACAATTCTGAAGGTATAAACATGTGTCGGTGTTCAGCGCACTTTCTCCCGGGTTATACACTGCTCTCGCTCATCTTCTCTCTCCAGTCATCGCCTCCTGGTTATTGGGGTCATTCTGGGTTATATGTGGGACCACATCTAGTTATTTCTCTACTTATGGGTGTGGGGGGGGGGCTTGGTGTGGCGCCTGCTCCACCTCTCCACTTCTCCTCTGCACCTGATCTCCTGCATGAGCATCTCTGGACATGCTTCACTAGCAATGCTCCCAGACTATTACACGGCTACGCTGTGTCATGACCCGATAGTGCTTCTGCTCTACATTGGAGATTATATGGTCTGGTGACTTTGTCAGCTGGGACACTGGACACTTCTTCATTGCCCGTCGTTCAGTGCCTGGCTGCACCCTTACATGTTCCAAACCATAATAATGTCTGACCCACTTAGCAGTTGGGTCGGCCCATATGTTGCATTTCCGCAGTTGTCCCCCAGGTTGACATCGGCGAGCACCTGATTTTCACGTTCAACATTCCCCCTTTAACTTGATGCCCCTATGGCGCGGTGGTACGACACTGCCTTAGCCTAACTTAGCCTAACCTAACCTGCCATTTCCTAAACTTTGTCTTTTTGGTTTAATGAGTTATCAAGATGTTTTCCACAATATTCTTGGGGCGTTCCCCAATTTTGCCTTGGGCGGCCATTGTGGGGGCGCAGAGTGTGGGTTGAACCAGTTGACATTCTGGTCGGTTTTTAACATGGGGTTCGACCATATGTACGTTACATATACACACACATATATGCTTTATATATGTATGGCGTGTATATACGCCTTCTGTACCCCTTCCCTTCTTCCTATGGGTTGGAAGTTATGTTTCCTGCTCTGGGTTTTGGCACTCATGTAGGATTTGCTTCTCTCATTAGCACTTGAGTTTGGGCGAATGTCTTGGTCTTTCCTCGCTAGATGTCTGTGTATATGGTTCATGTACCTTCTGTGGCCAATTGCTTATACTCTTGTCCATGGCTTCCAGTGCTTGGACTGTCTTTCAGGTCTTTTTGTTGCATTTTTACATCTTCCTACCTCTCTCCTACACATTGTTGTGTTTCTTGGTAGATGTATATTGGCTATTCTCATGCTTGTGCTACATTGGGATATGTTCTTGTTCAGTTTCCTGATGTAGAATAGGCCCAGTGTTCTGGTATAGCTCTGAGTTCTTCCTCTTCTCCTTCTGCCACTACCAGCTAATATGTTGCAATGTCTACTGGTGTGTGGCTTCCGATCACCCACTGCAGACCATACAGTTCCTTTTCGTTGGGGCAGGGGGTGCTTGGCTTCTGGCCCTGGCTACGGCTTTTCTTTGTGTTCCTTTCCGGACAGTGTGTTTTTGTTTTAGTGCAAAACATGTCTTGTCCCTCGGTTTTCGGTCTGTTATGACCATTTCCCTGGGGGTTCTGTCAGGGAGGTTGTGCTTTGCCTTTCTGTGGTGTTTCTCTGCCGGGAAATGTGGTGGTTTGGGCTCCCCCTGGTTTGATTCCGGGTTCCTTTGGGTTTTTTGGTTTCGTTCCGGAGGTTTCTTCTTCTTGGGCCCCCTTTGTGGGTTCAGGGGGCTTTGTTTCCTCGTGTGTGACCTGGTTCTGCCTTCTGGAGTTCCGGGGTCTTCCTGCCTTGCAGACTGATCTTTTTGGGTCTTGGCACATGTTGTGGTCGTGCTGGGACTTTGAGGTTTTGTTGTCGAGGTGGGCCTTTTAATGCAGTTTTGTGCCTTCTTTGCCTGGCTGGCGTGGTGCTCTCTGCCCACTGGTCGTTCCATCTAGTTTCCTGACAGCCTTGGTTCGGGCACTGCTTACTTGGTGTCGGCAACCAGGGGTTTTTCTCACGGCTCCGCCTCTTTCAGATGCCCGGTCCGGTCCGTTACGTGGCTGGTTTGGTCTTCTCCTCGAGTCTTAGCATTTGGTGCTTTTGACTCGAGTCTATCACCATTTGGAGGATGGTCGAGGACCGGGCCACAGGGACACTAAGCCCTGAAATCATCTCAAGATAACCTCAAAATTTGTTTGGTGATCAGGTGGCTTTGTTGATGGTATCCTACTTGCGTGCTTCGTCTCAACAGGTGGTATGTGGTTTCCTGGCGGTCCTTCCTCTTTCTTTTTGTCTCTTTGTAGGATCACTGCGCTTTTTCTTGGGGGTGATCTTGTCCTTTCTCTCGTGGTTGTTCAGTACCATCATCTTAAGCCACATACTGTCGCCTTGCCTCGTGCATCGCTGGCTGAGCCACTAAGGCTTGCTTTTGGTTTTGATGTTTCTTCTGCACCATTTTGCAAGCTGTCTCGGGCGTATTTTCACCTCCGGCCGGCTCATGTACCACCTGAGCCGTCCTGGTCTTGGCCTGGGGGCTCTCTTCTCTTCTCTTCTCTTCTCTTCTCTTCTCTTCCCCTCGCTTTGTTGTGGCTCCTTCGGTTCAGGATTGATTCTCGTAGGTTTCTGTTCCTTTGGTTTCTGGTGTCCGGTTTGTTCGTTTGAATCCGTCTCTTCTTTTTTGGCAAGGTTGGGCTGGCTGTACATCCGTATCAGCTGGATAGCTCCAGGGAGCCTCTGGGTCTCACCCAGAAAATGGCGTTTCATTACATTCATTGCCGTTTTTTTATTTAATTATAAAAATGTACATATAATTTTATTCATTATTATTTAATGGTTTACCTAATTCCAAGCTTTTCTTTCATCACACAGCAACGTGCAGAACAGAACAAATTGTTTGTTTACATCAAGATTCCGGAACTGCCAGTGCGTGTGAGCTATAAGGGCAAAAAAGAAAAGAACTTGGAAGATGTATCTAACTTCAGATTGGTTGTTCCTACCCTTGAGTACCATAACGTCACATGGACCTGGTTGGACTTTCTCATGGCTATGAAGCAGGACTCCAAGTCAGCTTTGTTATCACAGGTCTCGGCACCATTTCTTATCGTAATTTGTATTCTTAACTTTACACATTTTGTTTTGTCATATACCTGTTATTGTACTATTTCCAGATAGCTGTCTTTTCATAATAGTGTGAAACATGACTTAGAAGCTCAACTTAAAATTTCCCATTTCCGTCAGTCATGCAAGGTGAGATTGAGGAACAATTTTATCCCAAATCAGTCCTTTGCTCTATATTGTGGCACATGGACTTTATAATTCTTCATCTGGAAAGACCTGAGAACAGTATGAATCCATCAACACTTTTGCGGCCTGATGAATGTCGTCCTTTCTTCTTGGCTTTTTCAGGACCATCATTTGATACCTAATACTGTCGCCTCGTATTGTGCGGCACTGGCGGAGCTGCTCAAGCTAGCGTTCGGGGTGGACGTCACATCCGCCTCGTTTCGTAAGCTTTTCCGTGCTATGTTTCACCTCTGGCCTGCTCATGCGCCTCCTGAGCCATCCTTGTCCTTGGACGGGGTGCTCTCATATCTTTCCACTCCTCGGTTTGTGGTGGCCCCTTCGATTCCAGATTATTTTTCCAAGGCTTTGTTTTTGTTGGCATTGGCCTCTGGGGGCCGGGCAGGGGAGCTTCATGCTCTCCTCCGGTGCAGGTGTTTCCGCTCTTTTGGTCCTGGGGGGTAGGTTTGTCCGTTTGCAGCCTTCTCCATCTTTTCTGGCGAAGAACAAGACGGCTGCTTTCCGGAGGGGTCCATGCTTGGTTGGTTCGGCCGGGGGTGCATCATGTGTTGTGTCCAGTTGCAGCACTTCGCCGTTACCTGCGTGCTTCAGCTGGGGGGGCTGGGGATGCGCTTTGGGTTGATCTGGTTTCCCTCGTTCCTTGTTCCAGGGCTCGGGTCTCCCAGGTTGTCCGCAGGGTTATTAAGTCTAGCCAGCCTGCGGTCTATCCTTGTGCCCATGACGTTAGGAAGTTTGCAGCTTTGGCTGCCGTGTTTGGTAACATGTCTTGGGCTCATATTCGGGCGCGTGGATTTTGGAAGTCAAACAGGGTCCTGGTCGCCTGTTATTTGGTGAATGTACCTGCTCCTCGGTGTTCTTGTGTTGCTTTGGGTCGCAGGTTGCAGCCAGTTGTCTCGACTCCACATTGAGGAGTTTCTGGCCACCGCCTCCCGGGTAAGTCCCTAATTCCTTCTTTTTGGGTATGTAGCTCCAGGGAGCCGTAGGGGCTCCCCACAGAAAACCAGCGTTGAATGTAATGAAATGCCATTTTCTGGGTGAGCCCTGGAGGCTCCCTGGCTACCCTCCCTCCCATCCGGTCGGTGGGGTTTTTCGCGTTGGTTGAAGCCTAGTTTCCAAACTGAAGGCTAGCCGGCATGGTGAGGTCCAGGCCCCCCCCCTTCCCCCACCAAGGGAGGGCTGCGCGGACGACCAGCGCGGCAGTAAATTGACTGTTTGATTGTTCTTTAGGATTGTATGGAGTTTTCTACCTCTGTTCGGTTTTGGTTGTAGTTTTTACCATGTGGGGCTTGTTTTGTTATGCCTACCTTTCTGGGTGCCTAACCCCGGTTCGATGGCAGATAAGGAAAACCCCCAACCATATGGGGTTTTCCAGGGCCATTGCTCCCTGAAACCTCTCTGAAGGGGCCAGGTTCTGGCGCTGGTCCCTGGTAGGTCTGAACTCCATAGCTAGTATCCTGGTCCAATATAACATACATTAGCCCGATAAGCTCCAGGGAGCCTCCGGGGTTCACCCAGAAAATGGCGTTTCATTACATTCAACGCTGGTTTTTTGTCTGACATAAAAGTGTACATTATATATGAAAACATGCCAGTCTAAATAGCCAGACAAAACATATTTATTAAATTATTTATTCAACAGGCCATCAAGCACAAATTGAATTTGTCACACTTCCGAGCAGACGATGCCTCTAT
Organism: Procambarus clarkii; assembly: GCF_040958095.1. NCBI lineage: Eukaryota > Metazoa > Arthropoda > Malacostraca > Decapoda > Cambaridae > Procambarus > Procambarus clarkii. Next base: position 13,090,274 of record NC_091240.1, on the reverse strand, counting down.
GCCAAATGAAGAAGAAAAAGCCCGTCTACTACTTGGTAGTAAGTTAATGGTGAGTTTCGATAAGCCTTACTCTATGCTACTTTATTTGTAATTTTCAGGTATTTATGAATGTATTTATTTCATACTTATATTCAGCTATTAAAGAATTGGTGTGAACTCACTAGTGTCAACTTACCTGGATCTTACCTAGTGACGGTTCTGGAAGATCTACTCCTCAAGCCTAGCCTGGGCCCAGGCTTGACTTGAGAACTTGGTCCAACAGGCTGTTGCTTGGAATAGTCTGCAGGCCCACATATCCATTACAGCCTAGATGGTCTGGTGGTACTTGCAGAAAATTTTTCAATTTTCTTGAAGACTTTCACTTTTGTTCCAGCAATATTTCTTATACAGTGGAACCTCAGTTTTCATGTGCCCCTGTTTTAGTATTTTTCAGGTTACGAACCCAATTTCGTAATAAAATTTGTATCGAGTTACGAGCTTGCCTCGAGTAACGTAATTTGTTGACACGCGTATGGGCAACCGTGCTTCAGTTTACTAGTGGCTCCCACTTAGTGACAATTGTATTTGAATTCTTTGTAAATAATTATATTGTTTTTCATTTTTTGGGGGTCTTGAAAATAAACGTAATTATTATATATCACGCCATGGGTCCCAAAACAAGTCAGTGGTAAGGTTCAACCTAAGAAAACACAAGTGAAGATGACCATAGAGCAAAAACAAGAGATCATTCATAGTGAGACAATGTGATGTCTCACTACAGACAAGTGTTAAAATGTAGGGAAACACAAGTGTCTATAGACAGATTCTTAGTAAGACAAGCAAGCAGTGAGCCTTGTCACATCTGGGAGGGTTTGTAGTCATTTTCTGTCACGCCTGGGGTGTGTGGTCATGAATTTTAAATGGTGTCAAGGGGAGTAGATGATTTTACTTGAGCCAAGGGGAATTCAAGGAGTAGGGAAACCAGCCAAGAACATAAGACAACAATTTATATGTTTAAGACACACTATATAGCATATGGCAATAATTGTACTCCTTACAACTCAAGGTCAATCTGAAGGTAATAACTTGGTTAATAAAACTCCCAAATGGGCTCTGGACACTCTACGGCTCTTAGGGGGCATTATTTATGGAAACTTAAAGTTGTACAATGTCAACCATTATTTTTTGACTAGTTGTATATGAAAAGGGCTGCAATTGTTCTAAGTTTCAGTACTGTAGCCTAAATAGTAAGGGAGATTTTTATTTTTTTTTTTCTGTGGGGAGCCCCTACGGCGCCATGGAGCTTATCGGGCTAATGTATGTTATATTAGACCGGGACATTAGCTAAGGAGTTCAGACCTACCAGGGACCAGCGCCAGAACCTGGCCCCTTCAGAGAGGTTTCAGGGAGCAATGGTCCTGGAAAACCCTCTTGTGGTTGGGGTTTTTCCTTATCTGCCATCGACCGGGGTCAGGCACCCAGAAAGGTAGGCATGACAAAACAAACCCCACATGGTAAAAACCTAAAACAATAAAACAGACAGAGGTAGAAACTCCCCACAATCCCAAGGAAACAAACAAACAAGCAAACATCATAGTTTACTATAGTTAGTTTGCAGAGTTTGTGGCGGCCGCCTCCCGGGTTAGCCCCTTCTTTTCCTCTTCTTTGGGCATGAAGCTCCAGGGAGCCTCCGGGGCTCACCCAGAAAATGGCGTTTCATTACGTTCAACGCTGGTTTTTTAATAAAACTAATTATAATTTGTTTTTAATATATGCTATTGTAATAGCTGAGAGTCATAGACTTGATTTCATTTGACATTTTTCTTTGATAGTCGTTTTTAACCATTTTGGAGAATTTTTGACACACAATTCAATATTTTTTTCTCCCTTCCTATTTATGCTACGATGCTGAGACTTGGACCAGATGAAACCCTTTTCATATACAACTTGTCAAAAAAGTTTGATTTAAATCGAACGAGTTTTCATTTATTGCATATTTTGTGCAAATTTGAAAGTAACGCCCCCTTAGTCTCAAAACTGGAACTGGGCACACAGCCACCACATCTGTCAACCGGTGTCACACGCATATAAGCCACTAGGAAACCTGGACTCTCTCATAAAACAGCTCTCTAGACTGCCTGAGTACTCTAACATATCTTGCAACCCTGTTAAGATAAAACTATGGCTTATCTGACTGCACGGCCGGAGAAAACCCCTCAGTAAACAAGGTCTGGTCGTCAACATTCCACCTCTCGTCAGGTCAAAGATGGCATCCACCCCTCTTGCATCATCGTGCCTTAATACTCTAGTCTTTACATTTCCAATCAAACTCTTTACTGACTTCATTTAACATATTCCTCAAGCAGGTTTTCTGGGGGGGAGCCCCGTCAACTTCCCGGAGCTATCCAGACTGAATGGATATGTATAACTTTCTGGTATCAGTCAATGCATAGATCATAGATTTTGTTTTAGTTTTTCTTTTAATAAATTAATTAGCTAATAATTTGCATTTCCATTATTTCCATGTGTGTGTTATATTTATGTGGACTTGTCCTGATCACTTGGTCCCTACGAGGCAGAGTTGAATTGGGCGCCGATACTAACACCAAATCGGAAGTCATCTTTACCGTTAATTGTGAATTAATTCCACACTTAAGATCCGAGGTTATAAGCTACGAGTGGGGATCAAGCCCCAAGGTTGATTAATTAGCATGACCGATCCAGACCTTGATCATTGCTCAGTGTTACTGGTCTGGTGGTGGCGGCGGAGGCAACTCTAGGGTTTTGCTCAAAGCCTATGTCACGTCATACGGGTTGTAGAATCCTAAGTCGGTCAATCGTCTTAGGACTACGTGGCATGGAGTCGGCTTTAGTAAAAGTTTTGGAGTCCCTTGGTAGAGAATAAAAAGTAAGAATACGGGTAGAGGGAGTGTAGGAGGAAAGATCATTCGAGATCAGTCCTGGTCATTGAACAGAGTGCTCTCTTTTCTTTCTTCTCCTCATTTTGTTGTGGCCCCTTCGGTTCCGGATTGTTTTTCGAAGGCTCTTTTTCCTGTTGGCATTGGCCTCTGGGGATCGGGTGGGTGAGCTTCATGCTCACCTCTGGCGCAGAGGCTTCTGCTCCTTCGGTCGGGGTGATCGGTTTGTTCGTCTGCAGCCTTCTCCTTCTTTTCTGGCGAAAAATGAGACTGCTACATTCCGGAGGGGTCCCTGGGCTGTTGATGCTTGGTTGGTTCGGCCAGGGGTGCATCATGTTTTGTGTCCGGTTGCGGCTCTCCGCCGTTATTTGCGCGCCATGGCTTCTGTGTCTGTGGATGCGCTTTGGGTTGATCCGGTTTCCCTTCTTCACTGTTTGAGGGTGCGGATCTCCCAGGTTGTCCACAGGGTTATTAAGGCTAGCTAGCCTGCGGTCTATCTCCGTGCCCATAACGTTCACAAGTTCCCGGCTCTTGCCACTGTCTTTGGCAATATGTCCTTGGCTGACATTCGAGCGCGGGGGATTTTGGCAGTCGAACAGGGTCCTGGCTGCTCGTTATCTAGTAAAGGTCGCTTTGGGTCGGGGGATGCAGCCAGTTGTCTCAACTTTGGGTTGAGGAGTGAGCAGCAACCGCCTCCTGGGTAAGTCCCTATTCTTTTCCTCTGTGGGTAGTTAGCTCCGGGGAAGCTGTAGGGGCTCCCCCCAGAAAACCAGTGTTGAATGTAATGAAACGCCATTTTCTGGGTGAGTCCCGGAGGCTCCCTGGCATCCCTCCCTCCCTCCCTCTGGTCGTCTTTTTTTCGTGTATTTTGACATCCAGCCTCAGAACTGGGGTGTGGATCGCCGGCGCGGTAGGTCTGGGGCTCCCCCTTCCCCCTCCCGGGGAGGGGGAGAGGCTGTGCAGACAGCGACGCGACAACGGGTGACATCATTCTAGTATGCTCGTTTTTGTTTGTGGAGTTCTATCCACTCATTCGGCTTTTGGTTGCAATTTTCACTAGAATAGGAGTTTGGTTTGGAACACCTATCTTTCTGGGTGCCTAACCCGATCAATGTCAGACATAAAATGCTTCCAATTACAAGGGGGGTTTCTATAGGCTATTGCTCCCCTTGCCTCTCTAGAGGGGGGCCAGGTTCTGACTCGTGGTCTCCGGTAGGCCCATAAGAACTCCATACACATGACTGATGCCACAGTCTGACATTAGCATATCAGCCTAGTAAGCTCCGGGGAGCCTCCGGGACTGGCCCAGAAAATGGCATTTCATTACATTCAAAGCTGGTTTTTTGGCAAAAGCGAGTCTTGACTCACTTTTTGGCCAAGTGTGTCGTTATTGTTGTATAGGTGGTTCTCCTTCCTCCCCGGTGCATGTCCATTGACTCTTCTCCGTGGTTAGTTAGCTTTAGGGAGCCACATGGGGTGGCTTCCTCCCAGAAACCCAGCGTTGAATGTAATGAAACTCGAATTTCTGTGTGAGATGGGCTCCTTGACACTCTCCCTCTCTCCCCTTTCTAAATTAGTTTTTGGAAGCTGTGGGTTGCTACCTTGTGATTGTTATGCTGAAGTATGATGGGGGTGGTGGTTCCATGTAAAGCTGCTACACTATGTAGTGCGGTAGATATGATTAATAGATGGGTGTTTTTTTTAATATCTTCAATCTGTCATTTCATGTATTGCTTCCCTATTTCATTTTAGCTAGTGCTTCCCACCCCAACAGTAAAATAATAATATTAATCTTTATTTTTTTTAACAGCCTCCAGAATCCAAAGGCACAAAGAAGAGCCTTTTTAAATTCAACAGATAGCCAAGCAGGTGTTTTAATTTGTAAAGGTGACCAAGTGGATATGTAAAGGAAATCTTAAATGTAATAATAAATATATATTGCATTGTATTGTGCAATAACTCCCATTTCATTGTGATAAGAGTATTATATTGCTTATTTTATGGCCTTGAAATGTAGACAGTATTACCATTGCTCACAATCATATTTAGCTCATTGTTTCTTGTATTATCACTATTTTGCAATAATAGTATCTGTAACCTAACACTGTGTGAGATAAATCAACAAGTTCTTTCTCGAATGTTCCAAGACACTATGTTATGTTATTATATAAATTAAGTAATATTTTTACACTAGTTACCAACCATTTAATAGATTCTTCACCCATTCTTCATCCAGATTCATATTAATTTCATGTTTTAATTTATCATGCATTTAGAGTTGTCTTATAGATTTCATATAAATCTACTAATTAAATAATTTTATTAAATATTAAGATAAAGATTTCATTAAAAGTTTAAAAAGGCTTTGTCATGTTTTTTATAAATATTAGAGCTGTATATTGTTTAGCTCCTGCACTGTGCCAGCCAACATATTAAGGGGTGTGGTGGTGGTGCACCAGCCCACATGTGATCATGTTAGTATATCATAAGATTCGAAACTCCAATTAATACAAGTGGCTCACATATGATTCCTCAGGCCTCCAGTAACCATCCCCCATATTGAAAAAAATCCAGAGCCCCTCACTTTTCTTCTATGGCCCTAGTAACATGGTCTGTCCTGTCTTGAGTATTGGTCGGTGCTCACTTCCCCTTTCACACCAGCAGAGATCTCTGAATTAGAGAGAATACAGAAAACATATACGGCATGCATGGAAACGATAAGGCATCTAAATTATTGGGACCGTATCAAAGCTCTCAACATATACTCTTTGGAAAGGAGTCGAGAAAGGTATCAAATAATATATACATGGAAGATACTTGAAGGCCTGGTCCCAGATTTGCACAGTAGAATAACACCATACTGAAGCAAAAGACACGGAAGGAAATGCAGAATAGAACCAATGAAGAGTAGAGGTGCCATAGTCACAATCAGAGAACACTTAACATCAGAGGTCCACAGCTGTTCAATACCCTCCCAGCAAGTATTAGAAATATTGCTGGAACAAAGGTGAATGTATTCAAGAGGCACTTATATAAGTTCTTGCAAGAAGTTCCGGAGCAACCGGGCTGTAGTGGATATGTGGGCCTGCATGCTGCTCCAAGCAACAGCCTGTTGGACCAAGTTACCACAAGTCGAGCCTGGCCTCAGGCCGGATTAGGGGAGTAGAAGAACTCCCAGAAGCCTCTTCAGGTATGCTCCAGGTATGCCTATGTTACTAAGGCCTTAGGAACATGCAGAGCAGCAATACTTTGAGCCACTTAAACTTTAACAGCAGCAAATTAGTGGTTACCATTATAAAGTGGGGCCTCGATTAATGACTAATCCGTTCCGGCACCGAGCTCGTCATGTGGAAAACTTGCCTTGCGAAACAACAACATAGATGTCGTCGTATGTGTCGGAAAACAAGCGGGAATGCTCGTTAATCGAGCGAAAGCTCGTCAGTCGAGACATTTTCTGCGAGTGGCGCCGCTCGTAACTGGAGCCGCTCGTCACTCGAGGTTCCACTGTATATTTCAGGCAAAATGTGTGCTAAGTCCTGTTATAAGATTTAGGCTTATATATAGGCCTATATATATTATTATGAATAAATACATGGTGTGCATATATTTATATACATACACAGTATCTGTATAGTGACACCTTGGATTACGAATGCCCCTCTTTACAAACTTTTCGGGTTATGAGCCCAATTTCTTCGTAAAATCCGAATCGAGTTACGACTTTGCCTTGGATAACGTAGTTTGTTGATACGCATATGGCCGACCTAGCGTGTGGTGGCACAGTGACCGCGCCTCAGTTTACCAGTGCCTCCCGCCTAGTGACAATCACGCCTGAATTCTTTGTAAAGAATTTCAGTGTTTTTTGGATTTTTGGGTATTTGAACATATAAGTAATTATTATATATATCGCCATGGGTCCCAAGAAAGTCAGTGGTAAGGTTCAACTTAAGAACATAGTTGTGAGTAGAGGCAGTAGAGGATGTCCCTTCCTCATTAAGAAAATGTGTGAAGTATGGGAAGAACTGCAAAGTTTTGTTGAAAAAATTACCTAGATAAAGCTGTAGCAGGCCATTGCATTGACCTTTTAAATGACAATGTGATGTCTCACTACAAACATGTGTTAAATGTAGGGAAAAACAAGTGTCTTTGACAGATTCTTAGTAAGACAGCAAGCAGTGAGCCACAACCAGGTCCTCGTGGTACTCCTGCAAAACGTAGGGGAGAGAGTACCCCAAGAGAAGTCCTCACTGCCTGATGGTATATTGTAAGGGGACAAATATAGAACTACTAACACTTCTTCTCCTCCCCACCTCCTCACTCTCTTCCTTATGCCAACAAGAGTCATCAATAAAGATTATGTACAAGCAATAACTTGTACATAATTTAGTACTAAAGATTTGGGTAAATTAGGCATAAAATTTACTTTGAAGTTAATATTTTTGGGAGTGTGGAATAGATTAATTCAATTTACATTATTTCTAATGGGAAAATTCACTTTGATTTACGAATTTTGGGGTTACGAACCGTCTTGGGGAACGGATTAAATTCGTAAGCTGAGGTACTACTGTATATATATGTATATTTTCAAAGTTATACATAATGAACACCATCTTTGACACATAGATACAACTTATTAGAGCCAAAAAACTAAATAAATAATGAGGGCAGTAATCAGAGGCAATGTATCGGAATGGAGAAATGTCACAAGTGGAGTACCACAGGGTTCAGTTCTTGCACCAGTGATGTTTATTGTCTACATAAATGATCTACCAGTTGGTATACAGAATTATATGAACATGTTTGCTGATGATGCTAAGATAATAGGAAGGATAAGAAATTTAGATGATTGTCATGCCCTTCAAGAAGACCTGGACAAAATAAGTATATGGAGCACCACTTGGCAAATGGAATTTAATGTTAATAAATGTCATGTTATGGAATGTGGAATAGGAGAACATAGACCCCACAACCTATATATTATGTGAGAAATCTTTAAAGAATTCTGATGAAGAAAGAGATCTAGGGGTGGTTCTAGATAGAAAACTATCACCTGAGGACCACATAAAGAATATTGTGCAAGGAGCCTATGCTATGCTTTCTAACTTCAAAATTGCTTTTAAATACATGGATGGCGATATACTAAAGAAATTGTTCATGATTTTTGTTAGGCCAAGTACTGTATAATTATTAAGATCACTTAACATGTATTCCTGCACACGCACACCATAGGCTGCAACTCGCAGTTGAAACTTCTAGCAACTGCAGCTTACTAGCAGCTGCAAAGTTGCAAATAATTTTCCAGCAGCTTCAGTTACAAATTACAAGCAACTGCAGTTGCAACTTTGACATGCAACTTGCAGTTGGAAATATTTTATAATTAATAAAAAGATATATTGCCTATGATGTTTGATTTCACCCAATGCACAGAATAGATGAACTTGCCGTTGCCTCCCTGAAATCCAACAACTCTATTCTTATCCTTCCTTCCGACAAAGGCAATTTGGTGGTTGTCTTTGACCATGTGTTGTCTTTGACCATGTTTGACCATTCAAACTAAGCTTGAATGTAGAAGTCGGAGGCCCATTATATTGAAAATAAACGGTAAAAATATAGAGTTAATATATATAAATATTTAGGCATATATGTTGGATATACTGTACAGTACCCATGAGAGTTTGGAAGCTGAGATGAACAGACTGTTGGGTCAATGTAGGAAGAGATTACAACCTCTGAAGGCCCTTCCCATGCTACGAATGATATACTTGAGTACTGTAAGATCTCTTATTGATTATGCTGCACCTGTCATTCCTTGTTTTGGTAAAGGTAGGATGGGCAAGTTGGAGAAGGTACAAAATGAAGCCATGATAATTATCTTAGGATGCCCAAGAAATGCTATGATAGAGATAATGAGGATGGAGTTGAATCTGCAGAGTATTGGGGATAGAATTGTAGAGATAAATGTAGCCTCTGCCATTAGATTAATGAGAGGTGGGGGAGCTAATGAATTAATCCTCTCGGTTCAAAAGGTGGGAAGTAGTGAACAGTGTATGATGAAGAGGAGAGTATATATGAATAACTTATTTACTAATGTTATAAAGTATGATGTTATTACAGAGTGTATTGTTGTGCCCAAGAGAAAATTCACACCACCATGGGAGGATTGTAATGTAGATGTAGTAATTACTCCCTTGCAAAAGAAAAAAAGTATGTATGAAATAGGAGAGCTGAGGGCAACATGTGATTGTATAATTAGAAAACTGCCTACAGAAAACACACTACATGTATATTGTGATGGGTCAGTAGCTAGAGATGGGAAGGCAGAATGTGGAGTCTTGATCAGGGAGTACACTGACATCGGCACTGTAGATACTGTTATTGGACGCCGCTTAACTGACAATGTCTCTTCAACGCAGGCTGAACTCCAAGGTGTATTAGCAGGATTACAGGAAGTAGTCAAATGTGGTAAAAATGCTTGCTTCTTTATTGACAGCAAAGGAGCGTTAGAGTCTTTAAATAGCAGACGCCCAGTATATCAGAATATTGTGATAGAGTGTAGAGAGAATGTTAAGAGACTAGAAAAAACTGGGTATAAAGTAAGATTCATGTGGATCCCTTCACATGTGGGAATGCTGTTGAATGAGGTAGTTGATGAGATAGCGAAGAGAGCCATGGAAAAAACTCTTGTTGATGTTGCATGTCAGTTAACCTTGAAACAAATAAAAAAGAGAATCAAGGTGACCCAAGAGGGTGAAGAAATGATAGAGAATGGCAATGGTGGACAGTAGTAACACACTTAAGAATTATTTAATAATAAATACAAATTCATCCTTCACTTATGGTAAAGGAAAGTCTTCTTGGAAGGATTCAATTTACATGAGATTAAGATTAGGATACAAATATATCTGGCAATACGGTGTTGATGTCAGTGAAAAAGATAAGGAGTGTAAATTATGTAGTATGCCGCACGCCCACACCTTAGAACATTATGTATTAGAGTGTCAACTTCTTGATAACTATAGAAATAAGGAAATAAATAGTGTACCACATCAAATTGTTTGGATGTGTGATAATGGTATGATAGACAGTATACTTAGGAGCTACAAGAATTTTGCCCCAAGAGTGTAACAATTATATGCTGTACTTACTATATTAACCTGCAATGTTAAATGGGATTCTTGTAATGTTATTTGTCTATTTGTACTCAGAGCATTTGTGCGCCCCTTGAGGGACTTAAAGTAGAGTGGGGTAGAAATAGCCTAAGCTACTCTATCCCTTTGAGATGTATTTATTGCTTATCTCAATAAACATACTTGAACTTGAACTTGAATCTGACCAAACCTCCTGCGGTAAGTGGCCCAGTCAATCAGGCTGTTGGATGCGGCTGTGATTTGTACACATTATATTATAAAAAATCATAAATAATCATCACTGAGTTTCTTAACACTAATAGCTCAAATTAGACCAACTTGCATTTTAATTAGCCCCAAAAATCGCAAGTAGCGAAATTCAATATTTGGGAGCGCGGGGCTCTCAAAAGTTGCCCAATTGACTATTTGTAGCCCAATGTGGCAAGCCTGTCAGGACCGATCATGTCAGGACATGTATTTATTGCTTATCACAATAAACATATTTGAACTTGAACTTGACCGATCCCACGATCGTCGTCGCCCCTAAATCAACAACATTTGAACCACCCTTGTCAATGCTTAAATATGAGTCTGCAATATGCAAAAACGAAGTTGTCGATACAGACGATGATCTTGATAATCTTCCACTGTGAAGTCGTGGAAAGACTCCACACCCATTATGCTTCATACAGTAAATATTGGTAAGTTATCCAATTGTCATATTTGTTTCATTATACTTTTTTTCTATCCACTGTATACCCCCTCCCCAAAAATAAATTTAAAACCACAGGTTTGAAGTATAGAACTTTTATACACTCGCACCCACCATAGGACTCGAACATTGGGCATCAAGATGACAGGTACGCACTTGTATCCACTACACCATACTTCAGAGCCCTTTAAAACTCACACCCCAGAAGTGACTCGAACCCATACTGCCAGGAGCACTCTGCATTTGGCGTACACGACACCTTAACCACTCGACAAACACGATTTATTATAGTTGCCCGAAACGCTATGCGTACTAGTGGCTTTAGGTATTGTATGTACTACCTCTATATATAAATCCAACATTATGTTTGTAAATCAACTATATGTATGTACTTTCCTGAATAAAATTTACTTTACTTACTATATATATGCAGAGATAATATTAATAAAACAATTAAAATCGTGTAGTGTACTTTAAATATCAAAATATATTACTTTGAAACCCGTATCAGTCACTAAAAAAAAAATTGGGCTACTATTTTTACCAATTGGCTACTTTTAGAGCGTCAGGTCGCTACTGTCATCAGTTGTGAGGTGAGGGCCGTGGTGGGCAGCACGTAGGGTTGGCTAGCCTGGCGGGTGTAAACACTGGAGGACGGTCTACACCTTGTTGCTGGGGCTCCACCACCACCTGTCTCCTGCCCTACGGTCTACACCTTGTTGCTGGGGCTCCACCACCACCTGTCTCCTGACCTACTGTCATCACCTTGTTGCTGGGGCTCCACCACCACCTGTCTCCTGCCCTACGGTCATCACCTTGTTGCTGGGGCTCCACCACCACCTGTCTCCTGACCTACGGTCATCACCTTGTTGCTGGGGCTCCACCACCACCTGTCTCCTGCCCTACGGTCTGCACCTTGTTGCTGGGGCTCCACCACCACCTGTCTCCTGCCCTACGGTCATCACCTTGTTGCTGGGGCTCCACCACCTGTCTCCTGACCTACGGTCATCACCTTGTTGCTGGGGCTCCACCACCACCTGTCTCCTGCCCTACGGTCATCACCTTGTTGCTGGGGCTCCACCACCTGTCTCCTGACCTACGGTCATCACCTTGTTGCTGGGGCTCCACCACCACCTGTCTCCTGCCGTACGGTCATCACCTTGTTGCTGGGGCTCCACCACCACCTGTCTCCTGCCCTACGGTCATCACCTTGTTGCTGGGGCTCCACCACCTGTCTCCTGACCTACGGTCATCACCTTGTTGCTGGGGCTCCACCACCACCTGTCTCCTGCCCTACACCTCCCAACAACTACACACAAGTATAACTTCACTATCTAAACTTTTGAAGAATTTGCCGTAAACGTAGTGTTGATACATAAATTTTTAGGTTTTATATAGAAATTAATAAATAGTTTATTCAGGTAAAAGTACATACAAACAAGGTAAGATACAAAACATTGATGGATTTATAGATGGAGCTAGTACATACAATGCCTAAAGCCACTATTACGCAAAGCGTTTCGGGCAGAAAAAACACTAAGACTAAAACTTAATACTAATTGAGATTAAAGTATAAATTGTGGTGAGGGTGTTAGTTAGGTAGTGCTTCGTTTTTATCTTAAACTGGTTGAGAGAGGTCTTTAACATGGTTGGGAAGGTCATTCCACATTCTTGGTCCCTTGATTTGTAGAGCATTTCTAGTTTGATTAAGTCATACTCTCACCTCCTTCACCCAAATTGCTCCTCCCACCATAATCCTTTTGCTGTTATTACACTAATACACACATTATATATATATAAGTATCTACATTTGTGTTCACCATAGAGAACCACTGAGCTTGTATGGTGAATGCAGACAATAACAGGTGACCACACAGTCGGTAAACGATCTCCCTCCATCCCTCAGCATCACTCCTTCCACAGCACTAATTATTACAACAATCCTGCTATTATCACAACCCTGGTTATTTATATCACAGTCAGGGGTCATCTGTAATATTGTCATCGCTAAATAATAGCAATTATATATTTATTTTGACATTTTTCGGTGATGCTGTGGTTACAAGCTGAACAGCAATGCTGTTTGCTCATGCTGCATGCACCAGCCTTGGTTGCTCCAGCAGTACTGTGCCTCTCACACCTGAAAATATTGCCCACAATTTAAAAAAAAAAGGGTGTCTGTTTACAAGAGCTCTGAGGAAGCTAATGTGAACCCGCCAAACACACACCGAAACTACGACGTTGGTACAACGTTCGAACAAGTTTTAACACCTCCTAACCAGTTATAACAACCAATATAGCAAGTTGTAACAACGTTCTAATACGTCATAAACACGTTAAGCCAAGATGTGACAACTTTATTACAAGTTGTAACAAGCGGAAAATAGAGACAGTTTCGGTTTGTGTTTCCAGGGAACCCCGTGTAGCCGCGGGCCATTTTTTTCAGGGCACAACAGGAGTCACATTTAGCATGTGTGCACTGCAAGGGTTAATGGCATGCTATACTTTATTTGTGTAAGGTTATCATTGAATTTTTATTACAAAATTTGTTGCATAACATTAGCAACTGTAATACAAATAACTACAAGTGAATATACTGTATTGATATTTCAATTAATTCCATTTACAGGTCTGTGAAACATGTCTGAAGAAGATAACTCTGAGGTTCTTCACTTTAAAGAAGAGGAGTGGGAAGAGGAGGTGATTCCTCCTAAAAGAAGAAGAGGACGGCCAAAGAAGTCATCAACCAAATCTGAGGATACTGGATCTGAAGCACCTGAGACAGATTCAGCACCTTTAAGAAGTAAGAGGGAACGAAAGAAAAAAGCTCTTTACTTTGACAATGATTCTGGTAGTGAGGATGAAGTTATGTACCATATTCCAGCCAAAAAACGGAAGAGGCCTGGCCGACAGAAGGGACACACTCTAGATAGTGGTAGGTTTTTATGAACAGAATAGGAGATAGAGATCTTGTAGTAAGTGGTTATGCTTTATTGTTGTCACTGATATAGGATAAGAGGGCTAACAAAAATTTAATTAATTCTCAAGCTGTTAGGCCATTTTAATGATTTAAAGTAATATATATAATGTACAACAATGTATGTATATTTTTAGGAAATTTTGTACTGATTGACTTGTAAATTTATCATGCTATTATTTAACTGTAATTCATAGCCATTATTTTATTCACTACTTCAAGTTTTTTTTAGGTAAACATGAAGCTGTTGCAATACTATTTTTGTTAAAGGTACATCCTAGGACACTAACAAAAAATCAGTCAGTTTAAATTTCCATTTTTCAATATTATCATTCTAATGGCATGTTTCAGTATGTTAAAAATAATATTTATTCCGATCTTTTATGCTTGCTGCTTCCTGTGTTTATATCTTAACATGCTAGGGGTATAATATCCTTTGCTCCCCACAGGTGCATGTAATTTTGAAAAAAAAAAAAAAAATTCTTCCTAACCTGTTAACACTTTGGCGTACCCCGCGCGCCACCCCTCAACTGTGCGATTTGGGTCCCAGGGTTTCACGGGAGCACGCGTAAATTCTGAAAAGTGTATACTCTCTTCAACTTTGTCACCTTAATTCTCGTCCTACGAGATTAAATTTGGCATCATTGTGTTCGCAATAGAATTTTCTACAGCACTAAATGCATATAAACTCCAAAAGCCCGGCTAATTACCCGCAGCAAACAGAGAAAGTGCGAACGAGTTACCCAGGAGCGCGCAAACGCGATAAAATGTTTTCACTATTTTTACTCTGGTCACCTCAATTTTTGTCCTAGGTCTTTCATTTTGGTCTCAATGGGTTTGCAATAGAATTCTCTAAAGGAACATTAGCATATAAAATAAAAAACCTGGTCACGCTCCAACCGCCGACGAGTTGAAGACGGGCCACGCGTTAACTGTGAGGGAGCGCTCGGACGCCTTCCAGCTACACTCCCAATTCCCGCCCTTTTCACGCCTTTCTTTCGCAATTTTCTTCCTGGAGGGGCCTTGTTCATGATCACTATCCATCGTGGAGTAAGCGTAGATAGTTTCTAAAGCCGCAGTAAGAAATCTAGCCACGGAAAATAGCCGAAATTTTCACACGTTTGAGATGCGAGGGGAGGCGACACCGGTCACAACAGTGGAGCGAAAACAATGGGCCGACGGGGTGTGCCAAGCCGCCTGCGGGCCTCGATTGTTTCATCATGGATGAAACACAAATGTAAGGATGTAACCTAACACAAATTTTTTCAATATTTCTTATGTTTCTTTTTACTGTCGAAAATATTTCTTATGTTTCTTTTTACTGTCGATGGTAATTGAAAAATCAATTCTCCAAAATTCATTTTTATTTCAAGTCTGACGCAACGCTTGAACGCATTTCGTAATAACTTATTACATTTTCAAAGATTTTAGTTTACACACACACACAACTGTAACCTGAAAACACTAAACAGAGTTTTACTTATGCTAAACACTTGTTGTTGTTGTTGTTAAAGCTTTAGCTACTCAGGACGAAGTGTCCATGTAGCACGGGCTATGGTGAGTAATTGAGTTTGGTTATACATGATAACCTTTTCCCTGTGATATTTGGGTCTAAGTTTAAAATGGAGGAGAGGACTTCTCCTTTTTCCCTGCTTATTTATCGCTTCTGTTTTAGTGCACTGGTTTTAATCTTGTTTTATTAACATTATCTTGGTGGCGGATGTAGATGCAGAATGCTCACTAACCCTTGCACTGCTCACCTATTTTCGGCAAAAACGTCTTGGTGCAATTGTCAAGGACATATTTTTGTTATTTTTACAAATGTTCAGGTAAATTTAATGTCAAAATGTTTCCAAAGTCAACTATTTCCATTTCAAAACACAAATAGTAATGAAAACATTAAAAAACATTAAAATATAGCCAAATTAAAAAACAAAAAGCACAACTCTCTGAGCGCCTAAAGGCGCTTTGCGCAGTGCAGTGGCTAATGAGTCCCATTCCTCAACAGCTTTTCTAATCATTGTAGTCGCGGTGGAATGTGCATCTAATGCAGCTGCTGTCGTTGGATTAATGTTGAGTTTGATGCGCAGGGGTTCAGTAGCTTCACATTCCAGTAAGTAGTGCAATAGTGGCGCCTCTGCTTCAGTTTCACAGATGTGACACTCTTTAACTATTGGGTTCATTACCTCCCAGCAGCACTTGTAACCAAGTCTGAGTCTGTGTATGGCTACTGCAATGTCTCTGAATATCTTTTTGCCAGGCTTGAAAGAGGAGTAACCAGTGGCTTGTTCGTACCATATCGCAGTGGATCTTCCTTCCGCTACTTTGGCTCTGTGGAGACTTTTGATAGTTGAGAATATTTTCTTCTTGATTTGCTCCTTTATCTGTGAGAAACTTGGAGGTATTTGAACCTGTACAACAGGTAGAGCAGTGGCAGTTTTTGCTAGTGAGTCTGCCTTTTCATTACCATCTATGTCAATGTGACTTGGTATCCAATTTAGGGTGATTGGCAGCCCTCGATTATGGGCATCTTTTCCTATATGTTGAATTTCTGTGAGGAGTTGTATATTATCTCTGTGCTGACTGGATAACAATGCCTGGAGTGAAGATTTAAAGTCTGTATGAATGATGACATCATGTAAATTATTCTCAATTGTATAGTTTATTGCCTCCTTCAGGGCATATAATTCTGTTGCTAAACACTTAAACAGCTTGTCTTATATACTCACATTTGGATGAGGTGATTTGTTGCAACAGTTTTGGATGAGGTGAACAAACTTTTGACCAACACAAGACAAAACACGGAACATTGGGTATTAATTGGATAAATGAGAGAAAAGAATGGAAATAACTGCAAAGGGCCTATTGGCCCATACTTCCTTTTGATGCTTGTATATTGGTACGGATTCTTGAAGTGGGTAGAATATAGTTGTGCATTAATTGGCTGTTGATTTCTGGTGTTGACTTTTTGATGTGTAGTGCCTCGCAGATGTCAAGCCGCCTGCTATCGCTGTATCTATCGATGATTTCTGTGTTGTTTGTTAAGACTTCTCTGGTGATGGTCTGGTTGTGGGAAGAGATTATATGTTCCTTGATGGAGCCCTGTTGCTTTTGCATTGTTAATCGCCTGGAATGAGATGTTGTTGTCTTGCCTATATACTGAATTCTTTGGGGCTTACAGTCCCCATGTGGGCATTTGAAGGCATAGGCAATGTTAGTCTCCTTTAAGGCGTTCTGCTTTGTGTCTGGAGAGTTTTTCATGAGTAGGTTGGCCCAATTGTTCGACCAATTGATGGGGTGATGGGGAGGAGGCTGGCGCTGTTCGTTCACGCCTGGTCCCACATTTGTGGGCGTTTCGGGTCTTTCCTTCAGCCTGCGGTGGCGTTGGGTGGGCCCCATATCCTTCGGGGGATTCGGAACTGGCGGGGCAAGCCTCTTCCCCCTGTGCTCTGTCAGGTCGTCTTGGACTGGGTGCGCTTGGGCGTGGTCGAAACAACGACGTCCTTCAGATGGGTTTCCTGTCTGTTCCCAGTACCAAAATGGGACTTGTGCGGACCTGAGGTTCATTCTGGACTTGTCCCGTCTGAACCCCTGGATTCATTGCTCCTCCTTTCGGATGACTACATTGTCTCAGGTTCGGCTCCTGTTGGCGCCGGGCTCTTGGATGGTGTCCCTGGACCTTAGGGATGCTTATTGGCATGTCCCGATTCAACCGGGGTTCAGGGACTGGCTTGGCTTTGTTGTGGGGTGTCAGGGGTTACCGCTTTTGTTGTCTCCCGTTCAGGTTGAACCCGACACCTCGCGTGTTCACACACCTTACCCGGGTCGTTGTGGCCATTCTGCGTCTTTTAGGTGTTCGAGTGTTGGCCTACCTCGATGACTGGTTGGTTTGGGCTCCCAGCCAGTCCTCTTGTCAGCTAGCCAGAGATTTGGTTCTTTCCCAGCTCGCTGGGTTCGGGTTCTGGCTCTTGGTGATTTGGAGGAAGTCCCATTTGGTTCCCTCCCAGGTTCGGACCTGGCTGGGTCTTGTGTGGGACTCTCGGACCGCTTCCTTGTCTCTTCCTCCGGAGTC